>NC_061802.1:34632893-34932893 GCF_021462225.1 Girardinichthys multiradiatus | reverse complement strand
ACGTTAATATCTGCTCCACGTGACACTGAATGATGCGCACCCTCCCATGTAGCATCCTCTGTCAAAGGCCTGGATTGTGAATCGTCAAACATTTCTGTTCACAAGGTTTGAAGCCGCCAAACTGGTGATGCAGTGGCTCTGCAACCATGAAGATCAAAACATGCAGAGGATGGCTGTGGCTATTATCTCCATACTGGCTGCTAAGGTACAAGTTGTGTTAGGCTTACAGTCTTCCCTGCGTTCCAGATCTTTTTAATGATGATGTTTGTTCTGTGCAGCTGTCCACAGAACAGACCGCCCAGCTGGGAGCAGAGCTGTTCATTGTGAAGGTATGATTCCTGTCATGTCTGAAGAAACCACTGACTTAACAGAAAACTGGGCAATTTTAACTAAATCTACTCTCTCCCCGGTTTGCAGCAACTGCTGCACATTGTGCGTCAGAAGGCGAGTCAGAATGTGGTGGATGCGACCCTGAAATTTACACTGAGTGCACTCTGGAACCTGACAGATGAATCACCTACAACCTGTCGCCATTTTATTGAGAACCAAGGCTTGGAGTTGTTCATTAAAGTGCTGGAGGTACACAGAAGCATTAAAACGTACAGGGCTTGGACAATGAAACTGAAACACCTGTCATTTTAGTGTGGGAGGTTTCATGGCTAAATCGGACCAGCCTGGTAGCCAGTCTTCATTGATTGCACATTGCACCAGTAAGAGAAGAGTGTAAAGGTTCAATTAGTAGGGTAAGAACACAGTTTTGCTCAAAATATTAAAATGCCCACAACATTATGGGTGACATACCAGAGTTCAAAAGAGGACACATTGTTGGTGCACGTCTTGCTGGCGCATCTGTGACCAAGACAGCAAGTCTTTGTGATGTATCAAGAGCCACGGTATCCAGGGTAATGTCAGCATACCACCAAGAAGGACGAACCACATCCAACAGGATTAACTGTGGACGCAAGAGGAAGCTGTCTGAAAGGGATGTCCGGGTGCTAACCCGGATTGTATCCAAAAAACATAAAACCACGGCTGCCCAAATCATGGCAGAATTAAATGTGCACCTCAACTCTCCTGTTTCCACCAGAACTGTCCTTCGGGAGCTCCACAGGGTCAATATACACGGCCGGGCTGCTATAGCCAAACCTTTGGTCACTCATGCCAATGCCAAACGTCGGTTTCAATGGTGCAAGGAGCGCAAATCCTGGGCTGTGGACAATGTGAAACATGTATTGTTCTCTGATGAGTCCACCTTTACTGTTTTCCCCACATCCGGGAGAGTTACGGTGTGGAGAAGCCCCAAAGAAGCGTACCACCCAGACTGTTGCATGCCCAGAGTGAAGCATGGGGGTGGATCAGTGATGGTTTGGGCTGCCATATCATGGCATTCCCTTGGCCCAATACTTGTGCTAGATGGGCTGCCAAGGACTACCGAACCATTCTTGAGGACCATGTGCATCCAATGGTTCAAACATTGTATCCTGAAGGCGGTGCCGTGTATCAGGATGACAATGCACCAATACACACAGCAAGACTGGTGAAAGATTGGTTTGTTGAACATGAAAGTGAAGTTGAACATCTCCCATGGCCTGCACAGTCACCAGATCTAAATATTATTGAGCCACTTTGGGGTGTTTTGGAGGAGCGAGTCAGGAAACGTTTTCCTCCACCAGTATCACGTAGTGACCTGGCCACTATCCTGCAAGAAGAATGGCTTAAAATCCCTCTGACCACTGTGCAGGACTTGTATATGTCATTCCCAAGATGAATTGATGCTGTATTGGCCGCAAAAGGAGGCCCTACACCATACTAATAAATTATTGTGGTCTAAAACCAGGTGTTTCAGTTTCATTGTCCAACCCCTGTACATGAAGATAAAGTTCTGCATGAAGACAGCTCAGGGCAGATTTCTATAGTAGTTAATTATCATTAATCATGTGTTAATCAGTGCATAGTACATTTGTATAAAACTGTAGGGCATTGTGGCTCAGTTTTGTTTTGCACTTGTCCCCTGCAGTCTTTCCCGAACGAATCTTCCATCCAGCAGAAGGTTCTTGGTCTTCTGGTAAGTTTACCATACTTTTACTACTCTTAGAGCATGATCACCTAAATTAAGACCTCAACATTCCTCCACCACCCTCTGCTGTCCAGAACAACATAGCAGAAGTCAGGGAACTGCACGGAGAACTGATGGTGCCGAGCTTCCTGGACCACATCAGAACTTTGCTGCACAGCCCCGAGGTGGAGGTCAGCTACTTCGCCGCAGGGATCCTCGCACATCTGACGTCACGAGGAGAGAAGGCCTGGACGCTGAGCCCGGGTCTGCGGTTCTCATTGCTGGAACAGCTGGTAGGAATTCAGCAGAAATGCTTCAAAGCGGTTGATCTGAACTACATGAAGCACTGTGGTAATTTATGTGTGTGCCTCTCCAGCACGCTGCCATCATGAAGTGGCCCCCTCCTGAGTGTGAAATGGTGGCCTACAGGTGAGATGCACATGTGCAGAAAAACAGCTTGCTATTGTTTTACATTTTTACCTTCTGATTTGCCATCCAATGAAAGTAAAAAGTAGATATTATTGTTATAGGATACAAAGAGGTTGTTTATTAAACCTTATAACGTATGAGAATATGTTCTCCAGGTCTTTTAACCCGTTCTTTCCCCTGCTGGAGTGTTTTCACACACCTGGTGTCCAGCTGTGGGCAGCCTGGGCCATGCAACACGTGTGCAGCAAAAATGGTGAGGCTCAGATATTTGTACATACCTTGTTAAAGTATTCATACTCATAATACTTTTTTTTGACACGTCAGCTGAAAACAACAAATTGTTATGTATTTGACTGGGATTTTATGACAATGCAACACAAAGTGGTGCATAATTGAAAGTGGCAAGAAAACAATACATGTTTTTTTAATGTATTTATAAAAAGAAAACACAAGCTTTGAACATCTAATGGAGCTCTGTTCAGTCCATCATCTGAAAACAGAAAGAGTATGACACAACTACATACCTATAAAGACATGGTTGTCCACCTAAACTGAAAGGCTGGGCCAGGAGAGCATTAATCACAGAAGCAGCGAGAGGTCTAAGGTAACTCTGGAGGAGCTGCAGAAATCAACAGCTCATGTGAGAGGGTTGACAGGGACAACAGTTAGTCATGCACTCTGCAAATTGTTGCACAGATTATTGAAGTGTTGAAAGAAAATAAAGTCTTTGCAGTTTGTCACAAGACCGTACACATATACAAAAAATGATTTGGTCAGATAAGAGTAAGACTGAACTTGTAAGCCTACATACTAAATGTGTGGAGGAAGACAAAACACCCTGAAAACCTTGCCCACTTTAAAACACGGTGTTGGCACCATCATGTTCAGGATGCTTTTCTTAAGCAGTACAGGGTTGCAGGTCAGAGTTAATGGAAGGATGAATGGGGCTAAATCCCGGACGGTACTAAAAGAAAACATGTTCGATGATAGAAAAGAACTGAAACCAGTCCAAGTCCAGACCTTAATCCAAATAAGAACTTTTGTCATGATTTTAAAGTTGATGTTGACAGATGTTCGTCATCTGTTCTGTCTGAGCTTGAGCTGTTTAGTAAAGCAGATAGGTTAAATATTTCAGTCTCTAGCTTCTGAAGACTGGTTCTACAAACTGTTAAACCAGGGGGGCTGAATACAAGTACATGCCACACTTTTCAGATTTGTACTGGTAAGAGAAAACCATGCATAATAATACAAGACTTTGTGTTGGTCTATGTCACAAAATCGCAGTAACGTAGAACTGGCTCAACCTGCTCACCTCTTCAATATTCTGTTTCCACTTTGCCACAGCTTCGCGCTACTGCAGCATGCTGCTGGAGGAGGGTGGCTTGGACCAGCTGGAGCACGTTCATACGAACCCACAGACCCACAGGGATGTCAAACTGCTGGCCGAAAGCATCCTGGAGAGCCTGCAGCGACACAGAACCCGCACCGGCCAGCCGGCGCACACAAGTCGTCGTCCACCCCCGCAGTAACATCACATAGGTGAAGGAACACTCACAGCAAGATTCTTTTTAAGCTCACACACAGCAATGGAGGCGTTTCATCCTTTTGTATCTTCCCTTTCAGAAAACGGTGGTCCCTGATGAAGAAGAGGACATGAAAAGTGGTCTCGCCACAGAAAAGGGAGTAGTGTGAGAGTGCATGCGTGGGCGATTGTGAGGCCTATCTCGCACACAATAGCTCACGGATTCCTTAAAACGACAACTGAGTAAAAGGCAGAGACAATGCAAACCTTTGCACACACTAACATTATTTATTTCCTTTGTGTTCGTTTCAAAACAAATATTTTCACGTGCGAGTCCTGTGATGGAAAATTAAAGTTGTGATAAGCTGAGTTTGTATTTGTGCTCGCTCTCATCCGCCTGACTGTGGGGGAAGTAGATGTTTTTCACGCCAGAAAACGTCGAGGAGCATCAAACACCGGACGGAGGGGCCACTTTCGTTGGCCCCAACAATGTTGCCAAGTTCTTTATAGTCTGAAAAGGTGGATGGATCTTTAAACATATGCATGACATTGCAGAGAGCTCAAGCATGCTGCTGTGAATGATTTTATAAACGCCTGCACGCTTGATTGTAGCAGAGCTCTGAGCACTAAAACCATGCCTCTGGGCCTGCAGCACCCTCTGTATTTACCTGCTGAAGCCTTTAGTATCATGTGACAGGAAACTTGATATATGGGTCTATTCCGAGGGTCGAAATGTTTTACGAATTACTGATCATTTAGAGCAAATTTATTTAATCACTTGTATCAGTAGACAAAACTGCAGAAAACTTGGAAGCAGATTTTACTGAAAATTTGAGTCCATTTGTGCAAATATATTCTTCTGGACACAAATGGTAATAATGATGTGGACGGAATAGGAGTCCTCTTGTTGTTGTCCGTGGGAAATGTGTGAATATATCTACGTTTTGCTCCGCTTCCCGACGCGTCAGTCTTAAAAAGTTTATCTTATTTGTATATAATATACAATGAGGGCAAAATAGTTATCTGCCAAGGAGGGATTCATTTGAATGCATGAAGAGTTGTTGGAAAATTCTTTCTTTCCCACCCTAAAATAGGAACCATGATTAAGAGGAAACTGCTGACCATGTTATAATGTGACATGCCATACTATGGTGGATGCCTCTGCTGTCCTCAGGGTTCCTACACATTTTCAAAATTCCATACTTCTCCAAACTTAGATTTAGACTAGTTTTTATAACATTCTGGACATTTGAGCTAAAGTATGGAACTATAGAGGGCTTTCTATTGATCAACACAGTTTTGGTTCAGCATTGTGGAAAAGGCCCGTCTGCACCACCTTAAAGCAGCTCTATTTTAAATGCCTTGTAAAATCAATTGAGCTTCTTGTCAGGTTACAAACAAACTTCAGTATGTTTTATTGGGATTGTATGTTGCATGGGTTTCAAACGTCTATAAATAAAATCTAAAAAGTGTAGCATGTATTTGTGTTCAGCCACCCCGGCGTCAAAAGAATCGCCTTTAACTGGAATTACAGCTGCAAATGTTTTGAGGCACCTCTCTACCAGATTTACAGCCTGAACCTAAGCTCAGATTGGATGGAGTGTGTTTGTGAAAATCTGTTTTTTAAATATTGCCAAAGATTTTCAAATAGATCTAAGTCTTGGCCATGCTAAAAAATGGATATGCATTGATGTTTAGGGTTGTCTGCGACAGCCTATATGCCTGCTGAAGAAAAGCATCCCCACAGCACCATGTTTCACCAGTGGCGAATGTGTGTCCAGGGTATTTTAATAATTTTAAGGCCAAACATTTTCACTTTCATCTCACCTGACCAAGTCATCTTCTTCCACATATTTACTGTGAACACTACATGGCTTATGGGAATCTGCATAACAGGACTGCATATAGAATTATTTTTTAAAATGGAAATTATTTTAAAAAGTGATACATTATCCTACACTAAATACACAGCTTATGATATTTCATACATTTTTTCTGTTTGTAAAACCAGACCCACTTTACGACCCAAAGCGTCTGGAGGCCAAATAAGCAGTAAAACAACCATTTTAAAATTCAGTTTTCAACTTTTAGATCAATGCTTCCTAAAGTTGAGCACAGGAGCCCACTTGGTGTCTCGAATCAAGTTTTGAGATGCTCTTCAGAAATTAAACTAAAGAAAAATGATCATGCTAAATGGGCCATTTTTTGTTAGAATAGTTGACGCAGTTTGGAAAACAATGCTTTACATACAATAAGAAATAATGCGTAGAAACACATTTTCATTACTTCCATTTCTTTTTTTACATGCATATCCAGACTTGGAATATAGGGGTTAATATTTCCTACATTTCCAGACTGCATCGGAACCCTGGGTCCAGAGGTTACCATTTTTCTTCGGTTCTTTGTTCAACCTGCAGTTAAACACAGTAAAGCTACTCAAATATCCAAGGAGAAGGACAGGTCAGACAATTTGAATACTATAACAGGTCAGACCACCAAAAAACGTTCCCCAAGTGCAGTTAGCACAGCAAACCTACTGTACATTACCTCATCTGCTCAGTGAGTTATGGCCTTATGGTTTTGTTAAATCTGTCATTTATTGAGCTTGTTTGTTATGCACCTAACTAGGACTGGATTATCGTTATTAAATTAGGTTCTGTCGCTCCTATTGAATTTGCTTGAACATTGCTCTAATTTAAGGCCAGTTGGAGTTTTCGTAAGTTTATTTCAAATACAAAATAAAGGAGAAAAAAAAATAAAAAATACTGTGTGTATGCCAAGACTGTGCCATGTTGCTGCTCAGTCATGTTTTCATGTATGAAAATAAAGAATGTATGTTGCCATAAATTGGTCTCCTTTTTTTTTTAATATAACGTCAAAAAAATCACGTCATCTATAAAGTACAGAATGTGACAAAGACAACAATAAAAAGATGGTCTGTAATGTCATAGTTTCAGTTAAAAGTCAGTTCAGTCTTTCTCTCTTAGCTATCAAGAAATCAGATCAGGCTTGTTTTTAACATTTTAGGCTATTATACACAAAAAACTGAGTTGCTGGTTCCTCAACAGAGGCAGTAGTTGTATAAGGCACAAAATACAAGAATTACAACATCTCGAATTATCCATCAAAGCATATGGCCCTAACGTTTCATTTTTACTGAACTCAAAAACCAAGTTCATCAAGGTACCTACTGATGATTGATATGTTTCTGCACCTAAAATCTGAGGTTTTTTTGTTTTGATATGTTTGTTAAACTGAGAAAAAAAACAATCACCAATAAGAGCCAATCAGGGGAAAACTACCATGTCTTGATCTCCAGCAACACGGCAAGTCTCTGCTCAGACTTTCACTTTAACATTAATAGATGCCAACAGTTTCTCTTAAAGGGTGACACAGATCCCAGTGCATGCACAGTTGAAGCTAGATATTTACAAACACTATATTATCTTTGCTTTGCTGTCTGACTTTAAATCACACTAAAGTTTTAAACATTTTGGTCAGTTAGGATCAAAATGCATTACATAATTATTTGTATGTATTTGTTAAATACTAAATGTTTTTAAATTCAGAAATGTATATACATTTCCTCAGTATTTGGTTGAATTGGCTGTCTCACCTTGGTCTGAATTGGGTCAAGCAGTCTGGGTTTCCTTCAATAAGCTTTTCACAATAGTTTGCTTGAATTTTGGCCCATTCCTCCTCACAGAACTGGGGTAACTGGGTCAGGCCGTCTTGCTTACACACCTCTTCAGCTCTGCCCATAAATCTTCTATGGGACTGAGATCCAGGTTTTCTAATGGCCACAGCTAAGTATTAATGTTGTCCTTGACCCAGTGTAACTGATGTGACCCCATGCTTAGGGTCATTGTTCATTTAGAAGACCAATTTTTGTCCAATCTTTAACAAAATGTTCTTTCCACATGATACCATCCTTTGTGTGAAGTGCACCATTCCCTCCAGCTGCAAAACACCCCCATACTATGACGCTGCCACCCCTGTGCTTCAGTTAGCACAGTGTTATCTAGCTTGCGAGCTTCAACTTTTTTCCTCCTCCAAATACAAAAATGGTCATGACAGCCAAACACTTTGATTGTAATTTAATCAGTGCACAGGACATAAATCCAAAAATTAGGGTCCATGTAGGGACAGAGGACTTAACTGTGGATAAAGAGGCTGAGAACAGAACCCGTCTACATCCTGAACAGTATGTTATATATGAACAGTATGGACATTCCCACGGTGAATTTCATTTTTGGGAAATTATACGTAAGATGAAGATGACGCAGACTTTTGGAGGTCCACAATTGTCTTCCTGAAGCCTGGCTGATTTCTTTTGAATTCTTTCTCTCCTTCATTTAGTGCAAATGTTGTGACTTTACCTATCAGAAGCTTACAAACTCATGACATCATCATGAGGATTTTTCCAAATTGCTTAAAAGGTACAGTAATCTTAGTGCATGTATACTCTGAATTTCAACAAGGTAATGGAGTATTTTAAACAATCTCACATTATTCTGGCATTTATTAAATCAAAATCATTTTCAAGTCCTAACTGACCAAAAACTCTTCAGTCGGATTTGATATCAGACAATGAGAAAAAAACAAGACTGAGTCTTTGTTTTTTAAACATCTTGTTTCAAATGCATGTGGGCAAATTGGTGGGGCACTTTCACTCCCCGATGTACCGGGGAGGCCTCTTCTCGATAAAGGCAGCCATGCCCTCCTGTCGGTCCCGTGTGGGAATGACCTGAGAAAGGACAGATGACAGGTGATGAGTTGATCAGATTACAGGCGTTAGTGTGGGCAGCAAAGCTGGACATAAGTGTGTCATGTGGGGTTTTCTGAAAAACAAAGTACTGGAATCATTCACCTCCTTACATTAAACTTCCTGATTGACTAAAATAATGATTCAGAAACATTGGTGGAAGACTTACCCTGGCGTAGCACATCCTCTCTATTGCCATTGCTGACCCAATGTCAACCTGGAAGAAACAGATCACAGTCAGTCGTTTTGATATAGACATTTTTAAAGCCGAATTATTAAGAGTATTCCCTATGGTACCTCAACGCCTCTGTTTATTGCCTCTTTGGCCATCCGGACAGCAACAGGAGCCTGGCAATCATAAGAGAAATGCGGTTTATAGTGTCTTAAATAAAACCATTTCACTAAACAAAATTAAGAAATGAGCAAAAACAGAAAACAAATTCACAACTTTTTACAGTCTTCATAGCCTTTTATAGCACTAAGGCAAGACTTAGTGAACAGTATCCATGGCTTCATCAATCAGGTTACAGATCGGTTTTGCAGGATAAGGCCTTTTTTAGTTTTTCATTTCCCACATTTATTTTCTGAACCGAGATCTGGTCTGTTTGTGAAATTCAGTTCCGACCACCTTCTTGAAGGTTTAAAAAGGGTTTAAAATTTTATCACAGTAGCATAATCTTAAATTGTGTCTGGTGGACATTTTCTTTTTTGATTTGGTCACGTTTTGGATCACTATCCTGCTGAAGGACCCAATCAGAATGTTATCCTTGTCCTGGTATTTTAATGCATTAATGATGCCATGTAAGGCTTCCATTGCCTTTTGAAAGACAAACAGGCCCACAGCATCACAGATCCTCCACTGTACTAAACACATGGTTCCTACAGGGTCTCAATTTTATTTTAAAATTCCATTTTTCTCCAGACTCAATTTTAAAGTTGTTCATGACATTATGGATATATGGTTCCAAAACATTTGCATAGTTGAGTTTTATTATCTTTTTTTCTTTATAAATCATAAAACAACACAGTTTCATGATTTAGAAACACATTAAGCTAGCTTCTGAGTTACTAGTGTGGTAAATGGCTTTTATTTAAAGATTTTTTCTTCTGGGCAAACTTGCATCAGGTAAATGTATGATTCTTAGAAACCTCGATTGAGTACAAATCCCTGTTTGTAGGTTGTAAACCAAATCCTGCTTAAGAATCTTGGGTCTGGTTTTAAACCAAAAAGTAAAATAATCTAAAGAACAAAAAAAATTATTTTGTGATGTGGTAAACCAAAACTAAAGGTTGTCCTAAACTGTTCAAACGGTTTAAGTTATGTTTTAGATAGTGGAATAACAGAAGTTTGGAAAATCAAACTTATTTCGATACTAAATTTTAATTTTGTGATACTTTTCAAGACTAAACAGTGTACATGAGGGGATTTTTCACATACTCATTTTTTATTTCACCCCAAGCCCACCAGGAGAGTTTGTTACCATAAAGCTTAATTTTAGACTCATCTGACCAAAGCACACAGTTTAAAGTCACAGTGGAGTTTAGCAAACTCTGTATGTTTACCTTTTTGATGGTAGGATGAAAAAAATCTACGTGTTGTGACATGGTGCTATATAAATAAAACTGAGTTGAACTGAACCTTATTGCAGTTTCCTCATATTGAGGTTTGGTGATATTTATTACTACACTTAAATTTGTTCTAATTTTGCATGGTGGCAAAATAAATATGGGCCCAGCCTAGAGGCCAGTGACTAGAGGAAGATGGAGCTTTTTGACACATTTATATTCCAGGGAAACAGAAAGTAATGGATTACTAATTGTTGACTTTGGTCTATTTGTGTTTAGTTTTTTTTTTTCCATTTAAAACCTTTTTTTTTTGTTAGCATATTTTTCTGCAGTGTGAGATGAGTTAGTTTTACGGAGAGACCCAAGTATTCCTTTAGTGACTGTATTTCATCTGACAGCAATCATTTTCAGCTTACTTTGACACAACTTTTAACAACTGGCATTAAAAACTGATTGTAACTGTAGGGTATTATAACTAGCATTGCATTAGTCCATATGATTTTTTTTTTTGGTTTATATATTTCTGTGTATGAATTGACCTGTTTGTCTTATAAAGTGCCTTGAGATTACATTTGTTATGAATTGGCGCCAAGTAAATAAACTGAAGTGAAGTGAAATAAGAGCAGGTATCCAGTCATTTAATGGCTTATGGCTTTATTTTACTCAAAATAGTTTTGTATATCTAGACTGGTGCAGGGATGTGTCTCTAACAAAGTTATCACTTTCTTTTCCTCTGCTTGAAGAGGAAAAGAAAAACATTCCATATATCCTTAGGGTAATTTTATGAAGCCACAACATCCGGATGTTAGACTTAGTAACCAAATCCCAGATCTTTGTAATTTTCTTATTATTTTTTGACCAAATAAAAATCACAAGAAATAACTGGATGGTTAATTTGCAGCTCATGATACTCAAAGATTGAGCCATGTAATTTAACAGTGTCCTATTTGGAAATTTAGGAACTGAATCTGCTTTTTGCAGATAATGTATTTGTTTATGTTGTAGTTGTAGTGGATGTAATGTAGGATTTGTTTGTTAATGTTGAGATGAAGAAAAAGAGGAGACAGATGGTTTGGTATTGACATTATTCAGAAGCCCATGTAGACATGTGGTTTGATGTTGACCCAAAGAGAGATCAAAAACTCACTGGTGGGACTAAGTTTTTTATTTAGCCCAAGAAACCTTGTCATTTGAAAATATATATTTAAAAAAAGAGATGCATTTAATATTGTGGTTAGCTGGCTGCTACCATAAAACAGGCAGAAAAACTAAGGCACTAGAAATAGTGATGTCATGGGGCAGACGTTAGAAAGGGCTTACAGACTCATTAGCCCAGGGCCTGGTGTTTTTGGGTGGCCCAAAAGATTATTATTATTTTTTTTATGAATGAATGTTTTGCAAAAAATGTTTTTTTATATAAAGCTCATAGGCCCACATCAGGTTAGTTGTTTTAATATTGTTAGATTTTCATGAACATAAAGAATATTTAGGCCTTTCAACATTATGAAGTAAATGTGCATCTTTTTGGGAATACCATGACATCGTTTGCCAGAGGATGGTTTTAACCGACTAGCATCAATTCGTACCTGCTGATATGTATGCACTCCCAAAATCAATTTCTGATCCGTGAACACACCATACATAAGTGCTACCAGGTTGTGCTAACAACAACAATCTTTCATGTTGAAGCTGTTAATGGGCGAGGAAGACTCAGAGTGTTATTATCAGTATCATTGAGGTGTATAAAAATTAAGTCAGATGTAACACAAACACATAAGAAGTTATTTAAAATGGAAATGTATTTTCTATGACATGTGGACACATGTCTGTGATTCATTTGGGCTGCTAGAGAGCAAGAGAGAGTGAGACTTTCAGTAGATAACAGGAAGGCAGAAGAAGTATCGAAAAGTCTCTACTCGTGATGAAACATTCTAGATTTGGCAATGTTGGCAACCTTTTGGAAATCAGATTGAAGGCTCAGAAGCGAAACTTTCTAAGGAATGCAGACAGAGGCCGATGGTTCAGTAACGCTACCCAAGCTAATCGCTAATAAAAAAGGTTTAACAAAGTAAAAAAATTTCAACTTCATAATCGTTTTTTTACATATCAGTAAAACCCTGTTTTGCAGTCACTGCTGTCCCTCACACAAGGCATGAGCTCAGATCAGTTTAAATATTGTAAAATTATTATCAGCTAAACTTGTTATCAGGAAGCCAAAGCTTTACCAGAACTGGAAATTGAATCGAAAATCTGATTAATCTCTATTAATAACCCTTTCGATTCATCTTAATTTAGTTCACGGTAAATTCCTCCATAGGCTTAATTCATAGCAGTCTTTCATAAGTCTGGTCTCTGTTCATAATTACACTTCGAAAACAAATGAATTATGTACTAACCTGGGGCAATATCTCTCTGGCCAGGGTCAAAGCCGCTTTATAAGCAGCATCTCCAGTCTGGTTCTGCTCCACAGCTTTGTTTACAAGCCCCATCTCTAGAGCAGTCTGCCCTCCCACACGCCTACCTGAAAACACATAGACAAAACATTGTGTTGTCCACCAGAACCTCTTAGACTCTGCAAAAGATCTACATTTTTGTCTCACCACCTGTGAATATGAGCTCCTTGGCCAGAGTGATGCCTACCATGCGCGGCAGCCGCTGACTGCCCCCTGCAGGACAAACCCCATCAAGGTGAACTTCACACAGCTCTTTTGTCTCTCGACTAAAACGATCAGTGCATTTCAGGGTCATTTCTGTGACCTCTGGTGGACTTACCTGCCCCTGGGAGAAGCCCTCGTGTCGTCTCTATCAGACCCATCTGGGCTGAATATGCTGAAACACACACATGCAAAACAAAGGACGGATGAAGGTCAACATGAGTGATGCCTCTGTCAGAGCATTGGACACAAACACCTGCTCACCTTGCTCAGCCGTGCTCAACCAATCACCAAACTGCCACACCTAATATAACCCATCACACGGTGATGTATGTACATGAACAGCTGGGCAGATGGCTATCATTAGCCCCAAGACTCTGTGCCAGGTCATTAAAGCACCTGAGACATTTCCATGAGGTACAGAAAGTGAAAGAGTGACACAAAATGTACAAAATGTAACCCCTTAATGCCTGAATTATTTACAATTATGTAAAGAAATAAATGATTTGTGTTTTGTCTATGAGGTAGATGCAGTATTAAGTTATTATTCATTTGAATATAAATACATTTTATGTAGGTATTCAGTAAGCAAGAAATCAGCAAACCTTTGACCACTAGATGGCGAAAAAGTGCTTCAGATATCGCCTTTGGTAAGTGTGGAATGTGCAGCGACAAGCGATAGTTGGATACATTAAGACTGGAAGGTGAGGTGATTTCACAACAATAGCATACAAGCAGTTAACATTTAATCAGAGAGAACTGTGGTCGAAATTTCAACATTTTTAAAAAAGATGATCTGATAACCAAACGTTATTGAATTTATGTTTACCTAACTTCTAATGTACAGTTTAGGCATTCTAATCCTAACATCTTCTTATTTGGTAGGTTGAATAGGTTTGATAAGTCTTTTGCGGTTATTCATTTTCAAATTCATGTTTGAGAGAGTTTTGCATATCTTTCTATCTAAAAATACTTATTTTTCCTGGAAAAACTTAAGCTCCAGTGTGTCTTTAATAACTTTGAATTGGCGGCAGCAGTGAGTGTCATCAGATATTACAATTATTCAGTATAACACTTTAAGTTTAATGTGCTTGATATGGCTGACATCTTGCTCTCTATAGGAAAGGTACTGAAAACAGATAAGTAAGTCACAGAACCCCACTATAAAAGGAAAAATCCAAACTATCCCTTTAATGTCATTCACTCTAGATTTTTAGGCATCTTGTTCATTTCCTATACATGTGCATCATCTTTCTAATAGTAATTTTCATGCTGTGTTCTCTCTTAGATAGTTCCTTAAAATTCCCCAACAAAAGGGGAAGATAAACTGAATTCTTCTTCAGTTGATTCTTCTTCCCAGAACGTACGGGGCCTTGCAAGTGTTCATACACATTGAATTTTCCTACCTTTTGTCATGTTAAAACCACAAACCTAAATTCATAAGGTTTGAATTGAAGAGAGAGCTGAGCCGAAAAGCAAAGCTCTCAATTTACTGGTCGGTCTACGTTCCTACCCTCACCTATGGCCATGAACTTTTGGTCATGACCGAAAGAACGAGATCCCGGATACAAGCGGCTGAAATGAGCTTCCTCCGTAGGGTGGCCGGGCACTTCCTTAGAGATAGGGTGAGGAGCTCGGCCATCCAGGAGGAGCTCGGAGTAGAGCTGCTGCTCCTCCACATCGAGAGGAGCCAGTTGAGGTGGCTCTTTAATCAACTTGTTTATATTGTACATAGCCCATTAGTCTTCGTTATTCTTTGATTCTGCTTGGTAGTTTAGTTGGATTGTTTTAGCATAGTAAAGAGTTTGTTGATTTAAATATGTTTGACTTTGAGTTGACTCATTTTTGTTAATAAATTCTTGTATTTTAAGAAATTATGTGAATTCATTCCATGTGTGTGTAGAGTTTTGCTGTTCAATAATGTCAGAGCTTGGCTCACCCTTTTGATTTTGTCCCAATACCACCGCCTTACTGGGCTGGTATTCACAAGACAACCCTTAACAGACCAAAATATTATTTGATAAAATATTAATATTAAAAAATATTTTCAGATTCATAATCACAACACATATTAATACTCCTGCAGGGTATTTATCCACTCTGAAATTTTTGTAAATCCCTGGGAAATACAAACCTTCGCGGAGAGCACCACTGCTCCGAGAAATGCTGATGCAATCTGAGAACTGTCAGTCTAACACAAAGTGGAAGTTCCTGTCCTCCATCACCCTGTTTAAACTCACCCGCTGACCTTATATGACTGGATTACTGACAGCTGCAAAGGGACAACGTGACGTCCCCCTTCCAGCTGAATTAGCGTCACCTGACAGAACAAAGATGTGCCTTTTACAGTTCAGCTTTGACAAGTGAGGTCACTCACAGGCGGTGCGCAGGTCGCAGGCCAAGGCGAGCTCTAGTCCACCTCCTAGGGCGACGCCATCCATCGCTGCGATGGTGGGTGTGGGTAATAATGCTACCAAGGCAGTAAGACAAGGTGAGGGAAGTTCACAACTCCACAAACACCATCCCAAACTAATCATTTAACACCAAATAATGATCATCTGCTACCTATTTGAGTCATGAGGGAGCGCAGGCCATGAACAAACAAATCAGACTCGGAGTTGTTCATCAGAGCTCGTTCTTTCAGGTCAGCACCTATGAATACAGAAATTATTATTGGTTATTGGTTAAAGATACAGATTCACTGCAGAGCTGTGCCCTCTCACCTGCACAGAAGACCCCCGGCACTAAACTCCTGAAGATCACCACCCGAACTGCAGAGTCATTGGACAGAGTGGACATCAGCTCCCTCATCTGCACACAAACAAGAGTCCATGTCGTATTGGTGTGTGTGTATACGTGTGAGGTAGACAGGTCTGCTCACCTGTGACACGAACACAAGACCGAGAGCGTTTCTTGCTCTGTGTTGACACATCAGCACTTCTGCTATCCCTGAGGGCACAAAAGGAGACAGGACAAACAAAAGACATCAACCCGAATGGTTAATAATAAACTGATTTATCAAAACTAGGTTTCTAAGCTACTGGTTGTCAAGAGTCCATGATTTACTGCTCTGCTCTGACTATCTACAGTGAGGTTAGCATGAAAAAGCAAAGCAATCAATGTCAATAAAATGATTTTAAATATAATATATATGGTGACTAATAGATAAAAATCCTATTGTCACCTTGTGTTTTTATGTTTAAAACTGTGAGTTTGGTTTGATGGAACTGGTATAAAAATATTGAGCAGACTTGAAACACAAAAGAAACAAATACTCCTACTGCAGCTAATTTAATATATTGAATTCCTGTTATAACAATGTTATCTATAACATTTATTGATCGTCTGTTTTTTTGTTGTTTTATTTTTGCAACCAGAAATCTATCCTAACAAACGAGTTTGTGTTTAGTGGCTTGCAGGCAGGCAGTGTGCAGCAACAGGTGTAGGAGGGGTAGCCCAACTCTAAGCTATGCTCCATAGTACCAGAGAATGCTCCAGAGACTCCAGCACGTTCTCTGACATCTCATTATGACTTCAAACCGTAGAAACGGTGTGACCTAACTTTTTTGTGAAGATTTTTGATATTTGCTGATACCACTAACAGGCAAAAATAAAGAACTCTTCAGCTGTCTGCATTTGTGTCTTATTCCTATAGAGACCTCTACAAATCTCTGCATATTGGAAAAGATTGGTCATATGATAACATATTGAGGTACAAAATGGCATTTAGTCCAGACCCTGTGTCAGTTTGTACCTGCTAGAGAGAAGATTCATACCCACTTTGACAACCAACTATTATTTTACCTGCAGTTTACTATAAAGAAATGAGGTTCTATGACTCTAATAAATTATATCCACCAGCTGATGGTTGCTTAGTTATTTCAGTTTCATCATGGGTCATGATCTGTCATATTTTATAAGAAACAACTGATCCCATAGGTATTAGTAAAACTATAGTTCTGGCTAGCTGGCCTGAGGCATTAGTGAACTAGGCTGCCAAATCAGGCGTCCATACAAGCAGGGGTCCCTTAAAGAGCACATTAGTTCTCAAACTTTTAAATTTGCTATGACAGCTTCTGAAACTGCTAATTTAGGGCTTTAAATTGTAACAATCCCCGCCCGCCTAATGAAATTCTGCTCAAGGAACCCTGGACCGGCTCTGGGTTCTGGTAGCCTTACAAATACACATTTATACACTCTGATTTGTGATTTCCCTTGTGAGATAATGATACAAATCTCCCTTCAAATAATAATCCAGAATAGGTTAACTGTGAATGCAGCTAGTCATTTCTTTATAAGTAACCAAGTAGCTGCACAGATGCTTGCACTCAACACAAAGAATTTCAATAGTAGGAAATAAAAATCCAGCAAGTGAATGAAATGTTTCAGCTAACATGACTGATGACGATCTGAGCTATATTATTAATAATAAATACCCATAAAATGTGTCCCTACCCTCGTCCTGTCCCTCTAACCGCTTTAGGTCCACCTCCACGGACTCCTGCGCCTCTGTGTGCTGCCAGCGGCTCTCAGAGCGACAGCAGGCCGCGAGAGAGCTCCTTCCCCCGGCCAGTACTCGCGTCCCGTCCCGGTTTAACGCATTGTGATATAGTCGTTGCGTTTCCCGCAGAGACACAGCCAAGCACCGCCATAATGAGCACCTCGGCACTGCCAGTCTGCGTAGGACAGCTGTCATGCTCACTGTCTTTTGTTCTAAAAGAAGCAGTGAGAGCAAGAAGAAGAAAGTTACTTTTCGAGATCAGCAGGAAGTTTGCAGCAGGTTTCTTCCTGAGGTAGGAGGGACTTGCTCCTGGCTGCTCCTGTACAATGACACAGCAGCAGCAGAGTTAACAACTCTGTCAAAAACAATGTGTATGTAAAGATGGAAATGTGTGGATATTAGTCAATAGTTGTGCATAAGTAAAATCCACAAGAGGTATTGTATATTTTCTCTATAAGAATACAGACTAAAATGTTACAGCTTCAAGAAATTATAAACACAAAGTTCATGTTTATAGTTGTGGTTTATTCTTTATGAATACAATATGCTATAACAGTTTGTGAATACGATTTATTTTCTATGAGAATACAAATCTACATCAGCGACTTGGTGTCACGTGATCTCAGGCTGGTTAGTGGAGCACAGTCAGTCAATTCGCGTTGCGCATGCGCTGTCACACTCCTCACCGCCAGTAAACGTAGTGCCAGAATGGGAGGTAATTCAGTCTAAAAGGAATATTAGGAACAGAGGGGAGATAGGGGGGAAATCAAGAGTATTCTAAATAAAGCATTTTTCTTATTTTTATGAAATACAAAACTAAAACATAGAATATAGTCGGTGGAGTTATACAATGATGTACAGTAGGTGGCAGTATGCACCTCTGAATTTGTTGCGAACCGCCAGCAGAAAAAGAAGCAGCAGCACTAGCACTAAGATGACGGACCAAGAGCATATATTAACGACATTAAGACATGTATAAACTTTTTAACATTACCTGGCTTTGTACCGTAGTTTCTTGGTCCATCATCTTGGCGCTAGTGCTGCTGCTTCTTTTTCTGCTGGCGGTTCGCAACAAATTCAGAGGTGCATACTGCCACCTACTGTACATCATTGTATAACTCCACCGACTATATTCTATGTTTTAGTTTTGTATTTCATAAAAATAAGAAAAATGCTTTATTTAGAATACTCTTGATTTCCCCCCTATCTCCCCTCTGTTCCTAATATTCCTTTTAGACTGAATTACCTCCCATTCTGGCACTACGTTTACTGGCGGTGAGGAGTGTGACAGCGCATGCGCAACGCGAATCGACTAACTCTGTGCTCCACTAATTAGCCTGAGATCACGTGACACCAAGTCGCTGATGTAAATTCGTATTCTCATAGAAAAGAAATCGTATTCACAAACTGTTATAACATATTATATTCATAAAGAATAAACCACAACTGTAAACATGAACTTTGTGTTTATAATTTCTTGAAGCTGTAACATTTTATTTTGTATTCTTATAGAGAAAATATACAATTCCTCTTTTGGATTTTACTTATGCACCACTATTGACTAATATCCACACATTTCCATCTTTACATACACATTGTTTTTGACAGTTCTTACCCCATACATTTTATTCACTGTTGTTCTCTCCCTTAGCCCACAATGTGGCCAGCTGCTTGTTTTCTTTTGCATATTTTTGTGAAATAGTGAGATGAACAAAAAAAAAATAATGTGAATGGGAAGTAAATAACTTTACTGCCTCAGTTTACCACTTTTAAATTAACATCGACAGGTACATAGATTAATTATTTTTAGTACCTTGCAAGTATTCATTGTTTTTTTGCTATTGCTGAAAGCTTTTATGTGTTTTTTTTTTTTTCATTTCAATCTTTACAAAGTTTCCAGAATGTTTTATGGACTTTAAAAAGTGTGGCGTGTAGTGGTAGTCACTCTCTTTTACTTTGATGCCCATACATAAAATCCAGAGCAACCAACAGTTTTCAGATGTCACCTAATAACTAAATGGTGCCCACCTGTATTTAATCCAACCTCAAACCCAGCACTTTTGTGAAGGTCTCAGAGGTTTGCTAGAGAACATTGGTGAACATTCAGCATCGTGAAGAGCAAACACACCAAATAGGTCAGAGAAAAGGTTGTGGAGAAGTTTAAAGCGGGGTGGTGTTATAGAGCAATATTGAACATCTAACAAAGCTCTGTTCAATCAATCATCCAAAATTGAAAACAGTATAACACAACTGCAAACCAAAACATACCTGTCCACATGAACTGACAGGCTGGACAAGGGGTGCATTAATCAGAGAAGCAGCCAAGAGGGCAGCGGTAACTGCGGAGGAACTGCTGAGATCACAATTTAGGTGGGAGAATCTTTCAACAAAAATTAGTTGTTCAAATCAAGCCTTTTAGAGAAAGCAGCACGGAGAGTGCCATTGTTAAAATAAAGCCAGAAATCCTGTTTTCCATTTGCCACACGCCATGTAGGGGACACAGCAGTCATGTGGAAGAAGGTGCTCTGGTCAGATGAGACCAAAATTAAACTGCTATATGCTATAACACAATCCCCACAGCATGATGCTGCCACTACCATGTGGCAGCATCATGCTGTGCTTTTCTTCAGCAAAGATAGGAAGGCAAGTCTGAGTAGATGGGAAGATGGATGGAGACATGACTCAAAAGAGCTGTAGCTTTACTTGTAGCAAAATGCATTTCTTCAAAATATTGACTCTGGCAGGCAAATTACAAATGAATAGCACACTTTTCAGATTTCTTTTCTGCAAATCCCTTAAACCTTATTTTATTTTCCCACCACTTCGCAATTGTGCACTGCTTTGTGTTGTCCTATCATAAGAATGTCTTAACATTCGAGGATTACTGTATGTACAAAGACAATTAATTCTCATATTGTGCTTATGCTGGCCTCACCAAGCAGAAACACGCGCAACTGGCCTGCAGGTTGCCGCCGCAGATCTGTTTTGTTGTTGAGGTTAGGTTTTCCATCAGACAGCTTCTGCCTAGTCTGACCATGCATTATTGAGGACATCTTTACAAGTTATGCAATCACTCAGTGACAGAGCAGCTGTCATGGCACACCGGTTTTAGACGAGAGAGCTAGGTTTCTGCATGTACGTCCATGTGATCCACAGTGTAACAGAAACTGACCGGTTATCAATCAGACTGCTTTCCATCTGTCACAACGATTTTCAGTGCCCCTTTTATTGTTGGATGGCTTTGTTTACTCCTCCTAATTAACTTTGATGCTACCAAGTCTGTGTAATGAATCATGTTAGTTTGTATTTGTGATGTAAGTTAATGATAGGTGAAGAGTGTGCAGAGTGCAGGTGGCTGTGTCTGCTGCAGAGTCAGGATGAAGTGAAATGAAATGGTGGTCAGAGCTGCACATGTTCTTACTAAGCAGAAAGTCACAGATATTAGAAAAAAAAATCTTTTGGAAAAGATTTAAAATGGAAAAGACAATTTGCAGTTAAAATTTGATCTTGTAAATTTAAATTTTGACTCTAATGTGTCATTGTGGGTGGAAATCGCAGCATGAGATTTGCCTGCAGGTTCTGCTGCTGTGCTGTGATGCGATACCTGGAGGATTTAGAGCAGAACAGGTTGTTCAGATTTGATGTCTGGCATGTTTTCATTCAAGTGCACCCTGAGACGGAAAGTGACCCTGGCAGCTTGAGAGTGAGGCTGTCTGAGTGACAGAAAGCGAGCCTGATGGAGTCCGCTGCAAACAGTTTGTTCCTGGACAAGATGTGCGAGTGGGGCTTGAATCACACCAGAACCACGCTCTGACACAAACAAGCCAAGCTTACTTAACATTGCCTTCTTCGGGAACAAAACAATTGTTTGGTATCAAATTCAAGTTGCATGCTGATTTTAATTTTAGGCTTGAGCTGAATCGGTTTACACTCTTTCCTGTCAACAAACAGCCTGCATGCTTTTTTAACCAGAGGCTACCCACACACCATTTCCTCTCTGGTCCTGTAGAGGTCACCCTCATAACAATATATTCACGATGGGGTCATCAACTCTTTCTTCTTTCTCTTGTCTTTTTCTGAATAAATTTTCATTGGGATCCTTATTTGGTTTTACTTTAAAACAAAGCATCCTTCTTTTACTCCTAGTCCTCCACTCTCTTCAGATGCAGGAGTGCATGTAGCAGACAGCACTCCGTTGCCAGTCTCATCAAAGCCCAGGGCTGAATGTGTCCACGGAGGCCTGGTGACAGGGTATGAGGCCAAGCAGGAGTCACAAGGATGAGATGTCTGTAAGGAGGAAGATGGCACAGTGACGGTCTGCTCAGGGCGAGTGCAATGTGTTTGACCTTTGTGTCTGATGATAGTGAAACATAATTCTCCCGTAGGCTCCTAGAGGCTTTGTCTGCACCTACAAGATTCTGCTCAACATATCACATAAACAGAGTTTAAACTCTGAAAAAAACTGTTAAAATTGTCATCGGAACATAAGATTAAGCTGAAATAACATTTTAAGCCACAGATGTGTCTGAAATGACCAAAACATGCACGTTTATAACCCTGCAGTTGTTCCAAAACAGTTTACTGTACATATATGCGTGTCAATAAACACCAAATGCCATTTAAACTAATTATCTTTTTCTGCTAGTTTTGAAATCAGTGAGCTTTTGAAATGAATGCATTCTTGTCTGTTTTGTCACACATGATTTTCACACCTGAATATAGTTCCCATACAAAACAACATGTACTTCTTGTTAAAAACTATCTAGAGCCAGCTATTAATGAGAAATGTGTTTCTGTGATATGTTGGCATCTAATGAACAAAGGCTGAATTTCTTATGAAGTAGGAAAATCAGAATAATTAACAAAAAGTAAAACACATGGCTAGTCGACAATAGAATAAAATTAAATAAACAAGGGACTGCCTGAATACAGTTTATGTAAAAACAAATTCTATATGCCAAATGCTCCTCAACACACTCTAAGAGACTACAGCACCTCGCAAAAGTATTCATACTCCTGGAACCTTTTTATATTTTGTCACTTTGCAACCTCACATTTTGATAGTACATTATTGTAAAGTAGAAGGAAATTCCACATTTTTCTTTTGACAAATACAGAAAGGTTAGGTCATAACAATACTCTGAGGTTTGAAGAGTTAACAATAAAAGCTGGTTCTACTAATTATTGATTTAGGGTGTGTGTACATCACACTTTTATTTTCCTTCCGCTTCACAAATAAACTTTGTGTTAGTCTATCACATACAATCCCAGTTAAATACATTAAAGTTTGTGGCTCTAACATGGCAAAACTGGCAAACTCCAAGGGCAATTCTAGATAAGTTATTTCTGGCCATTTCCTGATCTATTATAGGCTAAAAATGAAATACATTAATCACATGTTCTGTCTCCTAATGTCCAATTCTCACTCTTTCCAGATCACACACTCACACAACCAGAACACAGCACTGAGCCAGTCAAGGCCCACAGATAAATGACTGGTCTTGGTCCAATTACATAAATGATGGAGCTGGTTAAGTGCTGGAAGAAGAACGTCAGACTCCCGGCCTGAAGGATGCAGCCCGATGGGACAAGAATTACGACCAGAGTGAGCAATGAAGAGAAAAAGAGATGGGAGAGTTACGGCTTTACACTGAATAGTAGTACTGAAACTGCTCGGTCAGCTACTCGGTCGGTTGATAGGAGAGAGTTTTATTATTAATTCAAAAAAATCTACCAAAGAACATCTGAACATGTGAGGTAATGGAGAGGCAGCAAAGGTGACACCTCTGTTGCCAGATGCCAGAGGTGGTCTTCTCCCAAGGTTGGCGTTCAGACAGTTGACGAAGGAGACAGAACATACCCTTATAAAAAAATAAAGACATTTCACAGATCAGCCTGAACCACCTGGCACACAACTTCCTTTAAGCTTACACTCATGCATCCTTGCATGTAAGGTAAGGTAAGGTAAGTTTATTTATATAGCGCTTTTCAGTAACAAGACATTCAAAGCGCTGTACATGAGGAAGAACAATTACAATACAATCACAAAGAAACACAGATACAGACACAGAAAAACAAATCAAATGACACTTATAATCCTTGGGAGTAATAATAATTAATAATCCTTCAAAGTTTACTGGTAGAAATTGGTTCCAAGCCCCTCTTAATAATAAAGCATCTTATGCTAAAAGAAGATGATAATATTGATAGTCTCATCATTCCACTGAATTCTAACTAGTGAAGCTGAGTCACTAGTACAAAACAGTTTTAATCCACATTTTCAGGTGCTAATAATATATTGCTTTTACTGGTACTTCTCAAAATATTAGCATATTGTGATAAAGTTCATTATTTTCCATAATGTCATGATGAAAATTTAACATTCATATATTTTAGATTCATTGCACACTAACTGAAATATTTCAGGTCTTTTATTGTCTTAATACGGATGATTTTGGCATACAGCTCATGAAAACCCAAAATTCCTATCTCACAAAATTAGCATATCATTAAAAGGGTCTCTAAACGAGCTATGAACCTAATCATCTGAATCAACGAGTTAACTCTAAACACCTGCAAAAGATTCCTGAGGCCTTTAAAACTCCCAGCCTGGTTCATCATTCAAAACCCCAATCATGGGTAAGACTGCCGACCTGACTGCTGTCCAGAAGGCCACTATTGACACCCTCAAGCAAGAGGGTAAGACACAGAAAGAAATTTCTGAATGAATAGGCTGTTCCCAGAGTGCTGTATCAAGGCACCTCAGTGGGAAGTCTGTGGGAAGGAAAAAGTGTGGCAGAAAACGCTGCACAACGAGAAGAGGTGACCGGACCCTGAGGAAGATTGTGGAGAAGGGCCGATTCCAGACCTTGGGGGACCTGCAGAAGCAGTGGACTGAGTCTGGAGTAGAAACATCCAGAGCCACCGTGCACAGGCGTGTGCAGGAAATGGGCTACAGGTGCCGCATTCCCCAGGTCAAGCCACTTTTGAACCAGAAACAGCGGCAGAAGCGCCTGACCTGGGCTACAGAGAAGCAGCCCTGGACTGTTGCTCAGTGGTCCAAAGTACTTTTTTCGGATGAAAGCAAATTCTGCATGTCATTCGGAAATCAAGTTGCCAGAGTCTGGAGGAAGACTGGGGAGAAGGAAATGCCAAAATGCCAGAAGTCCAGTGTCAAGTACCCACAGTCAGTGATGGTCTGGGGTGCCGTGTCAGCTGCTGGTGTTGGTCCACTGTGTTTTATCAAGGGCAGGGTCAATGCAGCTAGCTATCAGGAGATTTTGGAGCACTTCATGCTTCCATCTGCTGAAAAGCTTTATGGAGATGAAGATTTCATTTTTCAGCACGACCTGGCACCTGCTCACAGTGCCAAAACCACTGGTAAATGGTTTACTGACCATGGTATCACTGTGCTCAATTGGCCTGCCAACTCTCCTGACCTGAACCCCATAGAGAATCTGTGGGATATTGTGAAGAGAACGTTGAGAGACTCAAGACCCAACACTCTGGATGAGCTAAAGGCCGCTATCGAAGCATCCTGGGCCTCCATAAGACCTCAGCAGTGCCACAGGCTGATTGCCGCCATGCCACGCCGCATTGAAGCAGTCATTTCTGCCAAAGGATTCCCGACCAAGTATTGAGTGCATAACTGTACATGATTATTTGAAGGTTGACGTTTTTTGTATTAAAAACACTTTTCTTTTATTGGTCAGATGAAATATGCTAATTTTTTGAGATAGGAATTTTGGGTTTTCATGAGCTGTATGCCAAAATCATCCATATTAAGACAATAAAAGATCTGAAATATTTCAGTTAGTGTGCAATGAATCTAAAATATAGGAATGTTCAATTTTCATCATGACATTATGGAAAATAATGAACTTTATCACAATATGCTAATATTTTGAGAAGGACCTGTAAGTAATAGTCCATTGTAGTCTAATTAAGAAAGCTAGGTCATTGGTGTAAGAGCAGCTATAGTCCAAATTACTAATAATAATTGGCTTTTGTTGGTAATCCTGAGAAATCTGAAAATCTATGAAAGTAATGAAATCACACATATAGGTACAGTAAGATAGGAGGAGAAAGAAAATCATATTTCAGACTCTATTCTGCTAAGAATAGAGTCTGAAATAGTACAAAAAACCTCAGCAGGGGTAAGTTACACACACATAAATAAAGATTCAGCAAGGGTACGGTGGAATCTTGAGGGTGTGAATGTATATAAGTCTGAGTGTGTTTGCAAGAATTAGACTGTCAACACTGAAAGAAGCGCCATTGTCCTTGAGAAGAGAGGTGGAAGTTTTATCAATCGGCCGCATAGTCCTATCAGCACACAACTGGTAGGGGAGTGCTGGGGAAGAGCGTCATGTTTATATGGACGTTGATGTGGACATACGCTGGAAGCTGACATCATTTGGAGCATCAAAGATTCTGATGGCGAGTCTTTACCAAGCCAGTTGTCTGCAAACATGATCCCATGGGGCCATTTAGTCGGCAAATCCATGACAGAACTGACTGACTGAGAGAAACCGACACTGATCAAATAGACAAATTTTTCTCCAGCTGGCTCTGCACTCGGTGGAGCTTTACTTTAATAATGACACATCAGACTCCAGATAGGTAGCCATGCCTGACCTCAGCAGCTCTGAAATGAAAGGATGTCTGTGTCAGGACTGCAATATGTGAACCTGTATCATAAAGGCACCTCCGATTTATTTTCCCCAGCCACAGGTTGCTGGTCAGGGAACTTTAAAAGCTGCTTTTACTAACTTTGATTTCTTTTTTCAAGTAATTCTTAATAAATACAGGGCTGCAGACAATCTCAGCATAAACACTTAGGTCCAGACAAAAACCTCTCAGTAAAACAATTTTTTATGAGGCTAATCTTTTAAACTTTCTGCATACAGTGCCCAGTAATTGTATTCATATAACTTGAACTTTTAGTCACATAACAACTACAAATTTCTATGGATTTTTATTGGGATTTTATATCAGACCAACACAAAGTTGGGTGTAACAGCGCAGTGAAAGACAATGATCAAGAGTTTTAACATTTTTACAAATTGTATTTAAAAAATCTAACTTGCATTTGTGTTTAGTGCCACTAAATCAATGCTACATTTGGCTGAAACTACCACTGCAAGTTTTTTAGAATGCATTTCTTCATGTTTACACATGGAGAGATGGATGTTTTTGTTCCCTCTTCTTTGGAAAACAGCTCAAGCTCAGTCAGATTGCAAGGAGAACACCTGTGAACATCAAGTTTCATGACTTGGTGCAGATCTCTCGATTGGATTTAGCTATGTACTTTGACTAGGTCATTCTAACACATTAATAAGGTTTGATCTGGGACATTCCATTGTATCTGTGGTTGTTTGTTTAGACTCTTTACGGTGCTGAAAGGTGAACCTTCATAGCATCACAACATGGGAAAAGGTTTATAGGTTATAAATACGGCACTGTAATCCTTAAAAACCGTGTAATCATTTATTTATCTAATTTAATCAGTGACCCCAGTTTGGAAACTTTAAAGTGATACTTCAGCAGTACTCACTACAACAGATGGTTTGTCTACATGGACCAATATATTGTCAATATGTAGCTGAGATATGCTTTCATTGGAGGCATAAACTATGTTCATGTTTAAGGCAGAACAGTTAAGCATACAGTTTAAGGGAATACTTTTCCTTGCTTGCAGTCCAGTGAAGTATAAGTGCTTTTAGACTACACTCTCAGAGGCTTGATAACTCACATGGGGCTCCACATAAAGTCATTTTTCTTCATTAAGATCCTCTGTCTTGCCTTTTCATAGTTTTTGACTGCTTATTAATGAACTTCCCCACCTCCTGGGGTATGTGTCTGCAACATCTTGGCATGCCTCTTTGATCCAACTTATCATTGCTTTCAAGTCACAATCGCTGCAGTCTCTGCAGACATACCCCAACGTCTTGCAGTCTTCGGCAGCAGCATCCCCTGACACTGCAAACTAAGTAATTTAAACAAGATGGAAGGAGGCACTGGGTCGATTCCAGGAGTTTGCAACTTTGGCTGTGGAGTAAGATGCATTTTTTCAGCCTCTCTGCAGGGTCTGTATTTACAGTTGCTCTCCATGCTGTACACACCTCTGTTAAAATGTCAGTTTGTTTTCATGTAAAAAAATGTATTCATTTTGAAACTTTTTCCACACATTAATGTGACCATTTCTTGTACAATTTAAGTAAAAACCTTTGAAATTTACTCGAGGGAAAAATGGCAATAACCTGCTTCCAGAAGTGTTCACACTCGTGAACTAATACTTCCTGAAGCACCTTTTTTTAAAGGGTTTTGTGGCACGAGTGCCGTTTATTCATTGTTGGCTGGACAGGAAGAATTGCAGAGAGAAGTGGAAGATGTGCAGTAAATGGCCCAGGGCGGGGAATTGAACCGGGAACAACCTCTGCACATGATGATCGTGGTCTACCACTAAGCTATTATAGGGCACCCCTGGAAGCACCTTTAGATTCAGTTTCAGCATTCAGTCTGCCTGAGTTCACAACTGATATTATATATAATGAATCTTATTAACCTGAAATCAAGCTCAGCTTTCCTCATGGGTTTTTCCTTTGTTGTGCCGAATTTAGGGAAAGCTGTAGTTTGCAGAAAGGTGGTAAATGATCAAAATGATCTAATTGTCAAAAGCTATCAGTCATGAGTAATGCGTAATGTGACAAAATGTGAAAAAACCTAAGTATGAGTACGCTTGCAAGACGCTTCAAACATTGTTGCCTCTTCCTGTTTTGGATGTTGGTGGTGACCAGTCAAAAATATTGGTGCACTGCAGCAACACAGTGTGGACTCTGACTGGTTATTTAGGCATGGCCACTTTGTGTATGGTTGGAGTCTGAGTCTATCAAAGTGGGTTTTAGTATGAGGAAGTCATTGGGAACGGAAACATGCAACGTTATCACTGCACTACTGGTCAGTCATAAAAACTCTACAAATATGGTGCATCCCTAAGGCTCCTTGTCTTTAGGGTTTAAATTTATCATTCTTAGGCAGTTTTTTCATCTGCTTCACACTGACCTCAGTTTTAGCTTTCAAGCTTCCAGTTTCAAAAACGTCCTCGTTAAAATGGCTGTTAAAAATCTGGCAGCACAAGAGGTGACAGTAATGATAATGTGAGGCTATCCAATGAATTCCCAAATAAATAAATATATGCAGCTGAGCATGTGACTTCACTACCCTCCTCAATTAAATATTCCACAATGCCAAACAATTAAAAGCCTAATAGCGCAAACACAATCCAATCTCAATGCATCACATTGCCAAGATGTCGTTGGAGGACATGCATAGGGAGGAGAAATTAGCCAGTGGACCAGATGAGATAAGACTTTTTAATTTAGTGCGTGGCTAATAAGGGCTGCTCTCACGCAAGATTGCTCACATTATTTTATATCTGTTTTGTTTTGTATTCTAATAGACTCACACACTCCCACACAGCACCCCCACCACCACAACACACACACACACACTTAGCTTGGTCTTAGGCTGTATGGGGCCCTAATCAGAAGTATATTTGGGGACTGACGATGCAAACGCATCAAGCATAACCATCATTATTGCTTACAACCGGAAATATGAGACACAACAATCGAATGTGTGTTTCCTAAATTTGCAAAATAGAGTCATGTGAACAACTTAGGACACCCCATTAAGTGTTCAGTTCTTTCAAAACAAATGTTCAGTGAACACAATGATAGAATTACACCAAATTAACTAGAAAATAAAGGTGTTTCAATAAACACAATATATTTAAAATGTGTTTTCTAACTGAGGAAAAGATAGGACACCGCATCCCCTAATAGCTATTGCTTCCTTTTGCTTATAATAGCTTCAGTGAGACGCTTCATGTATTAGTCTCTGACATCAGTCTGAGAAAGGTTTGTCTCACTCCTCATTTTCAGCCGTGTGATGTTCAGGTGGTTTCCTGCATCTACAAAATGTTTAATGTCACTAAACAGCATCTCAGTGAGATCAAGATCTGGCCTTTGACTCTACCCAGAACTTTGAACTCTCAGCTAGTCCTTGGTGAATTTACTAATAGTTTTGGGTTATTGTCATCTTGCACATGGTCTCACATTGTCCTCCAGCACTTTCTGATAAAAGGTACATTTCATGGGGCATTCTGTGATGGTGAGCTGGCAAGGCACAACTGCAGTAAAGCATCCCCAAACCATTACTCTTCCAGCTCCATACTTCAAAGCTGTTATCTGGTTTTGTTGATGGAATGTTGGGTTATGCCCAACATGACCAAAGAACAGAACCTGCTTTATTTGCCAAGATTTTATGCACAGACAAGGAATTTGCCTTTGATTTCACATGCTCGTAGCGTACCGACATTAGGTATGAATATATAAAGTTAGAGGAAATCGTTTTTATAAAGAAAAAAGGCAGGTTGTAGTAGTGCAAATCTCCTTATTTTTTTTTCACAGCAGAATAGCTGATTACTTAGGCTGTATGGTGATCAGAGAGACACCCTAGGAGAAGAAACTGTCTGTTCGGTATCTTGTTTTTGCAACTAGCGCTCTTTAATGCCAACCTGAAGGTAGAAATCTAAACAGCATAAGTCCTGGATGAAGGGAAGGTCCTCTCTGGCTACCTAATTGTCTGCAGAGAGACCTAATTAGTGACCTAATTGGTTGGAACCTGTCTTGTTTTGTGGATGAACCAAACCACACAGTGATGGATAAACACAGGACTGACTGAACAATGGCAGTGTATAAGATGACCAGCAGTTCTTGTGAAAGGTTGTACTTCTTGTGTTGTTGCAGGAAGTATTGTTAGGGCTTGCGAGATAGAGGACCGCGGAATGCAGACTAGCAGCATGACGGTAAGTGCAAAACGATTTAATAAAAAACAAAAACTCACTCTCAGAAGAGGCAGGAACAAAACAATAAACGGATAGGCAGGACAGGCTTGGCATGATCCACAAAACAAAAAATGAGCATGATCTGAGAATGTTTCTGTGAGGAATAAACAGGACAGGTGTGTATATCTGGAATCAGACCAGGTGAAACAAGAAGACAGATTAACTACGTGCAGGTGAACCGGATAACGTTAATTGACAGAAGAACAAAACATGGCTGGAGCAAAACAGACTCTTGAACACAAACTAACAAAAACTAGAAAAACATTAAACAAAAGCATAACCGAAAACCAAACTTGACAAAACATGAACAAGACGACAAAACTAAAGCATGACCAGAAAAACAAACAGAAACATGATTAAAAAATCTAACAATAATAATAATAATAATAATAATAATAATAATAATAAACAGAAGAACCAAAACCTTAACTGTGAAAAACATTAAGAAAAAACCCGAAACCAAAAAACCAAACAAACCCAAATCATAACAAGTATAGTCTCTGCTGGGCCTTTTTCCCAACATTGTATGTCTGAGGACCCCCTCAGGTCCTGAGAAAGGGTGGTTCCTAGAAACCAGAAGTGACCCACAGCAGATACATGTTTGTTCAAGATGGTGAAGAGAGGGAGTGTGAAAGGGGGGGTTCTCTAGAAAACTGTCACCTCCACAGTCTTGAATGGCTTAAGCTCCAGGTGGTTCTGACTGCACTGGTGGACCGGCCGATCCACCTCCTCTCCATATGCAGACTCATCACTGTCCGGGATCAGTCCAGTAACAGTGGTGCCATCTGTGAACTTCAGGAGTTTTACAGACAGGTCCAGTGAAGGGCAGTTGTTTGTGTACAAAGAGAAGAGGAGTGGAGAAGTAGGGAAGCTGGTGATCCACTGATAGGTAGAAGCTTGCACTGTGAGCTGGGTGAGCTTCTGGTGGAGGATATCTGAGTCCAGAAACAGGACGTTGGGGTACATACCTGTTTAGCTGAGATGGTGCAGGATGGAGTGCAGTCCCAAATTGACTGCATCGTCTGTTGACCTGTTTGCCTGGTAAACAAACTGCAGGAGGTCCAGCAGGGGGCTTGTGATGTCCTTCATATGCTTCAATGATCAGAGGAGTTCATTTAATCTTGTGCAGGGGTATTTTTTGGGGACTGGGATGGTAGTAAAGCATCTGAAGACTTCTTGAAGATCTGAGTGAAGATGGAGGTCAGTTGGCTTGCACAGGCTTTCAGGCAGAGCCTATTAACATCTTCCTCAGAGATCTTTAGTGCAGTCAGGGATTCTCCTTTCCAGAGATCCAGCAGATCTTTTTAGTCTGGCCTTCAAGAGTTTCTTGGCAAGCAGAGGTTTCCTCTTTGCACGCCTCCCATTAAGGATAAGCTTGTGCAGTTTCTTTCTGATTGTACACGCATCCACATTCATGTCAACAATGGCAAGAACCTGCTCTAGGTCCTGTGATGACATTCAAGGGTTTTTGGAGACTTGTTTTAGCATCTTGCAGTGTGCTTTCTTTGCAAAGTTTCTTGGGCGGCCAGATCTGAGTATAATGGCAGCTGTTGAATTTATCACTTGTGCCAAGGAACACTTCTATGATCCAAATTCAAAGGAGAACATGGATTACAACACATTCTCCAACCCTAACTGAGATATTTCAACAATATCCATGGTTTATTGACATGCCAGGTCTGGTAAGTCAATTCTTGATGTGCTGCCAAATTTGTTCTAAAACATTTGTCAGTCCAGTGCCTTTTGAAGCAATAATGTGGCTTGCAAGTAATTATACCTTATTGATCACCTCAGTTTAAAAGAGGAATTTGGATTGAAATTAATCCCATTAAAAATTAATCTCTCTCTCTTCATATTGTAGTTTGATGCAGACTTTGGAAAACTCTTTGAAGGGAAGGCTGACAATTTTCTTCACAAATGGGAGACGAACATCATCCCCAAGCTAATGAAGAACACCTCTAGCGAGATGTCTGAGGATCTGTCAGCTTCTTCCTTCTCTGGAAACACCAATGATTGTATGTCCAGTTATACTCAGAGATATATTTTAAACATGCATTTGAAGAGTTTTTAAAAGACAGATTAATTTATTGTGAAAACGCTCCCTTTTGTATTATAAAGGTATCTACTTTTCCATCTAATATTTCTATGTAGATATGGTCTGCTTCAAAGCACTTCAGGGACTTACACACCTTCTTCCACCAACTGCATCGGGACAAAGGAGAGGTTGGAGTTGCTGCAGTGTGAAATCAGCCATTTTCTTCCTTGTGGACTTCGCACCTGTATCTTTTTTGTTTATTATTATTATTATTATTTTTGAATATTTGTAAAGCTCTTTTCAATTTTATGGTAATGTTTTCTTGTTTTCTTGTTGTGTGTTACAGTCTGGAACAACCATCTCATCTTTGTTTGACAATCATCTATGAGGACCCAACAACCTTACATTCTGTGCCTGGGACATCCAAGTGGAGCAACACATCAGCATGTCATTGTGGCAAAAACTGACAAGATTGCCATTCCACTTGGAGATGAAGGCCTGACCTGTTCTCTTGACAAGCTGTTTAAGATGTATTGGGTCTGCAACCTTGCCTACCCCGTCCAACTGCTTTCTGTCTTCTCTTTTCTTTAGCACATTTATGAGATGCCAGTATCTGGTAAGAAAAGTGCAAGCATTTAATTGCTGAAATCAGGAAGCTTATCCGACATCTCAGTCTTTCATGCCTTTTCAAATAGTTTGTAGCCAAAGAAAACTGCAAAAGAACATATCATAATCTGAACTCCTAAACAAAACATTTGAAAAGAGACCATTCAAATTTAACACCAGAAGAACAAATCGACAATAGTCATGGACACCTAACGGACTGTGATATATCAACTGACATTCAAAAGGAACCAGTTCAAGGTGAAACTGCAGCAAATCTCAGACCTGATGATGACAACAACATGTATTAACTCTTACTGATTGTGCAGCTTCATTTGCTGCCCCAATGTATTCGTCTCCTAACACCACTCTTACAGATGTGCAGAAGACCATTACATGTGCTGAAGAGGTAATAGATCGAACTATTGATATTGTCTAAGAAAAAAAGATTTCTTTTATAGATTTAATACCATATGACAATGATGCATTTGCATCTTTGATGCAGGAGTGGAAGGAATATGTTTGATGATGTTGACTCTCCTTATAAGATGAGCAAATATTTATCTGATAAAATGTGTCCTGTGAAACCAAAAGAAGCATTCCTGGGACATAGAACATACACTACCAGAAAGAATGGACAAATGACACAAGTGTTGATTTCAGACACATTTCAGACAAGGGTCAAATACAGAGCATTTACAGCTGGAAACTTGGCAATCCACTTGGTAAATAAACCTTAGTTTCAAATGCCTTTCCAGTCATGGTAGGTTCTTTAGAACACAGCCAGTTGCTCATTGAAAGCTGCAATCAGAGAATGAAGAGATTGGCATATCAAGCACTATCCATGTTGCAAATGCCATTAGAGTGTTTGGTCAGACCTACAAAACAGGGACTGTTGTCCCTCTTAACTATGATTTAAGAGGTAAATAGTTAACATCATTCTAAAATGTGAGAGGATGGTGTTGATGTTTGTCAGATGTTTGTCAGTTGAATATTTTGATGACCATCACTATGTTTATCTGGTGTCTAGAACTGATGTCTATGAAGTTGTTGGCATAAATGACCTTGTTGATGTCAGACCATTACGCCTGTTGTCATGTTTCCAGGGAGACAGACTGTACCTGAATCCCATGCAGGTACAAAATGGTTTAAGATGTTCTAAACAGTAGCTTTGAAAAACGGAAACAATACTTAATAGAAATTTGATTGTTTGCCCATTTAACTGGGTTTTGTAGTTCATGCTTAAAATGTTTTTTTTGTGACCTGCGATAGATGAGTCAGTTTTATTTGGAGGAAAAAAGTGAAAAAAGATTAAATTTGCACTAAGAGCAAAGAAAGTTTACAGTTTAAATGTGTATTAATTTTTGAAGGTTAAACAAATTGACAATATGCACTTAACATGTTATGTGACGTTTTCTGTCAATGATATTGTTAAAAATGTACAATAAATGTTTATTTTTCTACAAGAGTCCACTTATTTTAATTATTCAATTTACCACATTGTTTTAACACAATAATGTTAACAATTGCTGTGTTAAGGAACACAGTTATGTGTTGAATAATTTTAACACAGCCATTGTGTTAAATTGTTAGCACAGTGATTGTGTCGAATTGAACACAAAATGTGTGGTCCTTATATAGAGACATTATTGTGTTGTGTTTTGACTCAATTTGTGTTGATATTAACACATCAGTTTTAAGAGTGTATTCTATTCTAAATTCTCAATCTGACTTGTGTGACATGCTCGTCCTGCCTTGGGCCGTCCCTGCTTCTCATTTGTTTTGCACATCTGTTCACCGGACGTCTGGTTTTCTGAAAAGGGCATCGCTTTGTGACGTCACCAGCGCAAATCACCTACATGGCTGAGTCACACACGAACGCCAAAAGTGTGTGCGTAGCTGCGGTTTGAGCGCGTCCGTGCAGAGGAGGCGGGAGCAGAGTGGGGCGCGCTGAGCGACAGACAGCATCAGTACAACGCAGCGGAGCGCCGCGGTCACAGCGGGAAAGGACGCACCGGTCTCCAGGGAGAAGAGAAGTCGGCTGTGTTTGCTGGACAGTGGCACATTCCTGACTCACAGAAAAACAAAGAAAAGAAAGAAAAAAAAAAGGGGGTTGGGTATCCACCAGTGCAGATTTAGCACATTTCTGCAAGTCGTTGCATTTGTTTGGAAAGTAGTAAAACAATGCATTCAGAGACGATATGCAAAGATGAGACTCAGAGGAAGTTTTTGGCGACATTCCGCTGTTTTGTGGTCCTCAGGTGGGACAAAGTCTGGTAGATTGAGCGTCTCTCGGTCACCTTCTGAAATGATGTCTTGTGGCGACGTGCGCGGCGCGCCGGCGTGCGTGTGACTGGCTGACCCACTGTCTTTCAGAGAGAGAAAGGCTGGATATAAACAGCAGTCAGGCTGTCAGGCAGCGACGGCTGGATACCCAGCGCAGGCTTCTTTCCTCTCCCCCCGCTCCTCAGACCCATGCAGGATGCCCGGGGAGTGCCGCCGGGGAGCGCTGGTCCAGCTCAGCCCGAGTTCATGACGCTCTGGGTGACCTCGTCATGCGTTTTTTGCCCGAGCCCAGTGCCCATTCCCTTCGGCTTCTCTTCCTCTTTATCTTCGTGATGGGGGTGGCCCCCTCTCCGGCACTCACGGCCGGCTGCCCGGACCGGTGCGTGTGCGACGACCAGCTGGTGGTCCAGTGCGCCGGGCAGGAGCTCACCCAGTTCCCCGGCGACCTGCCCCTGGCCACCCGGCAGCTCATCCTCTCCAACAACCGCATAGGGGACCTGCCGGCCCTTCAGCTCAATTACCTGTCCGACCTGGTCTATCTAGACTGTAGCAACAACTCGCTGACAGAAATCTCCGAGTCCACTTTCGGGAACTTGCGGAAACTTGCCTACTTGGACTTGTCTTTCAATACCCTGCTGCAGATCGAGGACCGGACTTTCGGGCCTCTGGCGTCTCTGGTGATGCTCCGGATGACGGACAACCCGAGTCTAGGGGAGATCCACCCGGACGCCTTTTCGGAGAACTTTGCTCTGCAGGTGCTGGATGTGAGTCGGAACAACCTGACGGTCTTGAACATCAGCAGTCTGATCGCTCTGCCTGCTCTGCGCTCTCTGGGCCTTAGTGGGAACCCATGGAGGTGCGACTGTGATACGGAGGACCTCTGTCTGTGGGTGCAGATAGAGGGATTCAAGTTCCAAGGTGAGGTCGGTTAAAAACTGTCCGATCAGGTAGTTTCCAATCCTCATGTTAAAGGATATTAAGTTACTTTTATTTTTATGTTATTAAGGAACACCCAGGAATGAAAGATTTTATGCTCTGTTTGGTAAAAATGCTTTTGTTATGTGACCTTTTTTCCTTTTGGCTCAAGTGAACACAAAACTAAGCCAAAGCACATTTGTGCTTTTAACCCTTATTGTCACTTTCACTTAGTAGAGCTCTGCCAATTTAATTCCCAATGAAGGACATCTGAATGCTTTACTCTATGTGTTTTGTGAATATGCACGCACTTGCTTCAGTGTGCATTCCCACAGGTGTCTAAAGAGCCTTGCAAAAGTATTTATGAACTTTTTCTCATTTTGTCACATCACAACTTCAATGTATTTTATGTGGCTATATGTGATAGACAAACATAAAGTAGTGTATAAATGTGAAGTGAAATAATATCATACACACTAAAAAATGCTGGGGGGTTTTCAAAACTCAACTACTGGGTAAGAGTCGTCGGGTAGTATGTTGGGTTGCTTTGATAAAATACAATTGGGTCAATATTTTATGCAATTGGTTGGGTTGAAGACAAGCCTCAGAAGAAGCCACATAATTCTTCACAAACTGGAATTTCAAACTAGACTGTGACCTGATCAGAAATCCCAGTGAACTCTAAAAGTTTAAAACAGATAAGGTTATTTTTTGTTAGTTACAAATTATTGGATTATTCAAGGGCTGCCCAGTGGCACAGTTGGTGGCACTGTTGCCTTGCAGCAAGAACATCCCGGGTTCAAATCCCAACCTAAAGTCTTTCTGCATGGAGTTAGTGTATTCTCCCTGTGCATGTGTGGGTGCTCTCTGGCTACTCAGGCTTCCTTCCACTGTCCAGAAACATGACTGTTAGGTCAATTGAATACTCTAAAAAGCTCTTAGCTGTGAGAGCATGATTGTCCTGCATGTCTGTGTTGCCTTGTGATATACTGGTGACCTGTCCAGGGTGTACTCTGCCTCTTGCCCAATGACCGCTGGAGATAGGCACTAGAGGCTGACATTTTTTCAGGAGTCCCACGGGGGACAGGAGACAGCATCAGTAAAGATCACGTGATTGGGACGGTACAGGATAAAAAATGAACGGGAGCGGGAGCTAACCAGGAGGGGAAATAAACTAGGATCAATTGTCTTTGGAAATGTAAAACTGAGACTTTGTTATAAACTTTAAGAAAAAAAAAACTTGAATCGACGCCGCCATTGTGTAGTTTTTTTCCAAGAAGCATATACTATAATGCGAGTCAAACGAAGTACACGACCCACAAGCCAACAGTGCTTCTGATCGATGTTTTCCACCTGCGTTCAGAATGGAGGGAGCAAACGCAGGTGGAGAACTGGACGTGGTAAAATTGGATTTGCAACGTAAAGTCAGAAATAAGGACTTATCTATTAAACTCATAGAGCTGACAGGAAAGTCGCAAATATTACCGAACTTCAGGAGAGTTGAATGTAGCAGTGATAACACGCAGTATGCTGCTTGTAAAACGTGTTTAGTTGTAATCAAGTTCACCAGTGATTAAGGGACACTTGTAAAGCAGATTCTGGATTAAATCAACCCTGCATCTCTTCATTCATCAAACCAAAAGTACCAACATGTGTCAAGTCTCATCTGACCAACAAAATTGCTGCATGTGCTCTAAAGATTTAAGAGGTAAGGTACGGAAGCCCGTGAGGGGACATGGGGAAATGTATTTCTTTGGCGTCCCCACGCAATACTTTTGCGTTTGGCATTTTGGAACAGATGACAAACTGCTCATAAAAACAAACAGCACTGGGTGTGACCTAGGTCTCAAGATGGAGTAGACGTGTTCGAGGAAGCTCCGACTTCACTTATTTCACCCCAAATAATCTTTAAGAACCCCTGCTTAATCGACTCATAGTATTAGTGACCGCTCTATAAGCAGGATGACAAAACCAAAAAGTAATAAGAAAGACAAAAGCTCCGGGGACGACATTTTAGATGACCAGGCGAAGCTAGCATGCACTGAGGTGGCTAGCGCTAGCACTTCAAAGCCATTGGCAACCAATGAGGATGTCCTGGCAGCTATTAACAAGCTTAGTGGTACGGTTGACATGAGACTTGTTGAGCTCAACAGTTCAATCTCCAGCCTCAGAGCAGCACTATCTGATACTTGCGACCGCGTGTCGTCAATTAAGGCCGCAACCAAATCACATGACAGACGGATTTCGGAGCTGGAGAAGAGATGTGAAAGCTTGGCAGCTCAATGCTCTCAGCACCAAGCTAAGCTGGAAGACATAGAGGCGTGCTCACGTCGGCAGAATATCCGTATTGTCGGCATACCAGAGAAAGCGGAGAATGGTAAACCGATGGATTTTATCATCAAATTGCAACCGAAGCTGCTGGGAGAAGACAACTTCAGTCGACCAGTAGAGGTGGATCGGGGGCACCGGAGCCTAGCACAGGCTAAGGAGGGAAAGACGAGGGCCATTATCGTCAAGCTGCACTATTTTCAAGAGAAGGAGCGGGTGTTGTGGTTGGCGAGAGAAAAAGGCCCTCTCCAATATGACGGGCACCCGGTGTTCATCTTCCCCGACCTCACCTCGACAGTGATGAAGAAGCGCCAGGCGTTCCAAACTATCAGGGAGAAATGCAGATCTAACGGGATTCGGTATGGTTTTCGGTATCCTGCAAAGTTTGTGGTCACTGTGAACAATAATACCGCTATGTTTGACACTCCAGGTGATGCGGATAAATTCCTGAGCCTTGAGAGTGCGAACTGGTGGTCTGAGACTGAATAAAGCAGATGGTTCAATGCCATTATCATTATATTTGAATGTGTGTAATGTTAGGACTAAATATTGGTTTATTTCCAGGTGGAAAAATACTTAGCTATTTTGAAGCTGTTCGTTGTTTTGAGTTTGGCGGTTTCGGCTGGGGAGATGGGTAGCTATGTTGCTAGTTCGCCCCCTTGTGGACTGCTAGGTTTAGCTTTTGGTTGGGGTATGGGAGACACCGCCCCTGGTTCTGTTCAGTTAGGTTTGATGTTGGGAGGGATTAGACTTTTTTTGGGGAGGGATGTTTTTTGCACATCGGTCTATTTTGAATATTCTATAGGTAGCTTCGCAGTCATGCAACAGTTAGTTAATAGCTTGCACACAAACAAATGTTAACTAATCCACATAAGTATTGCACGGGCGGGGTCAATTTGATCAGCTGGAATGTTCGAGGGATAAATAGTCCTCTAAAAAGAGGCAAAGTATATTCGCACCTTCATTCTTTGAAAGCCGATATTTGTTTTCTTCAGGAAGCTCACATTAAGAAAACAGCTGCTAAGGTTCTTAGCCCCTCATGGGCTTCTCATATATATCAGTCAAATTTAAACACAAAAACGAGGGGGGTAGCAATATTGATAAGAAAAAATATACCGTTTACCCACAATCAGATAATTTCAGATCATAGGGGAAGATATGTGATTGTAAGCGGGCAGCTAAATTCAACACCAGTGACATTAATCAATGTATATGGGCCCAATTTTGATGATCCCATCTTTTTTCAGAACCTTTTTAATGCAGTGCCAGATTTGATTAGCTCTAACATAATCATTGGAGGGGACTTAAATCTAACCTTAGACCCAGTTTTGGATAGACAACGCCCTCAATCTGGTGTATCCAGGAGTGGAGAGACTCTTAAAAATTTATTAAACTCATAATTTGGTTGACATCTGGAGACTGCTATACCCCACCGGGAGAGATTATTCATACTTTTCTGCAGTTCATAAATCCTATTCTAGGATTGATTACTTTTTGTTAGATTCTAAATTGCTGGCATCAGTATCAGACTGTAAATACTGTAATATTCACATATCAGATCATGCGCCTGTGAGTTTGAATCTTAAACTAGATTATAAGAAGAGCAGGTGCAATTGGCGACTGAATAACGCTCTGCTGAAGGATAAAGAATTTTGCTCTTATATCTCAAACAAAATCAAGTTATACTTGAGCTCTAATGACACAGGGGATGTGGATGACTCAATGCTTTGGGAAGCTAGGAAAGCGGTCATAAGGGGATGTATAGTGTCGTACGAGGCGGCGAAAAACAAAGAGTCCAAGTTGAGGTTGAATGAAATAGACAATCTGCTGACTAGCCTAGACAACTCATATAAACTACAACAGAGTCCAGATACTCTTAAGAAAATAACAGCTCTGCGATATGAATATAATTCTATTATGTCAAGAAATGTTTCTAGATTGCTGGTACAAGTTAAACAAAGATGGTTTGAGCTGGGCGACAAACCGCATAAATTACTAGCTCGACAGCTTAAACAGCTGCAGGCATCGAGAGCAATACATTGTATTAAGCTTGAAGATGGCACTTTACTCACAGATCCAGATAAAATTAACGACTGCTTTGCAGACTTCTATGCCAAAGTTTATCAATCGCAGGGAAAATTAGATATTGAAAAGATGGACAGATTCTTTGATAACCTAATCCTGCCGAGACTACAGTCAGACTCAGCAGAAGTGCTAGAAGCTAGTATAACTCTGCATGAGATTGAATCAGTCATCTCTGCTCTTCCCAATAATAAAGCGCCAGGTCCCGATGGTTTCGGCGCTGAGTTTTTCAAAGCTTTCAGCCCCAAACTATCACCTTTACTTCTGCGTATGTTTAACCACTCTAAGCTAGTAGATAAACTTCCTCCTACTTTATACAAAGCCAATATCTCGCTTATCCCTAAGCCTGGTCGTGACCTGGGGGTTGTTTCTTCCTATCGTCCAATTTCCTTATTACCTTTAGAAACCAAAATTCTTGGGAAAATCCTAGCTAACAGACTCCGAGAATACATAAGTTTAATCATCCATCCAGATCAGACTGGCTTTTTGCCAGGTAGACACATGTTTTTCAATTTACGGCGTCTTTTCAATATACTATACTCAAGCCATACAGATGAGGCCGTGGTTATTTCACTAGACGCACAGCGTGCATTTGACCAAGTTGAGCCATGATGTACGCTCTTAATACATTTGGTTTTGGGCCTCTATTTATAAAATGGATTGAAATAATTTACTCATACCCAACTGCTTCTGTTATCACTAACCAAAATATCTCCTGTCCCTTTGGTATTCACCGGGGGACGCGTCAGGGTTGCCCGCTTTCTCCGTTTCTCTTCGCAATTGTTATTGAACCCCTGGCCGCGTGTATTAGGCAAAACCCCCAGATATTGCCTATCGAGATATTTAGTCATAAACATCACATTTCGCTTTATGCCGATGACATACTTTTATATGTCTCTGACCCACGGGTGTCACTGTCTCCCCTTTTGAAGACTATCAAAACCTTTGGCAGCATCTCTGGTTTCTCCATTAATTGGGATAAAAGTGAAGCAATGCCCCTCACATCAGGAGACGATCTGACATTTTTGCAGTGTGCGCCATTTAAGATAACCCATAACACCTTCACATATTTAGGTGTGACTTTAACGAGGAGACCAGAGAAGCTTCTACAATTGAATTGGCAGAATAAACTCTTACAACTTAAGCAGAATATTGATGTTTGGAAGACTCTCCCGCTATCAATGGCTGGTAGGATTAACGCTGTTAAAATGGTGGTATTGCCACGGTTTCTTCATTTATTCCACTCTGTTCCATGTTTTATAGGTATGTCATATTTCAAACAGTTAGACTCCATTATTGTCCCTTTTATTTGGGGCTATAAAAATGTCAGAATCTCCAAAAAACACTTATGTAAACCAAAAACAAAAGGTGGATTCTCCTTGCCAGATTTCAAATTATATTACTGGGCAGCTCACTTATCCGCTATAGCATGGTGGAAGAAGGGCCCGCACTCATCCAACAATGCTTGTCCAGCCTGGTTATCCTTAGAACGACTGCATTGTCACAATACGTCCCTGATTGCCCTCCTTAACAGTCCTACTAAAATTAGGAAAACACTTTATAATAATAATTTTGTTATTGGCAATACTATAAGAATCTGGAAGCAGATACAGAATTATATAAAGACTCCGAAAGTCTACTTTGATGCCCCCATTTGTGAAAACCATTCCTTTGTTCCAGGTCTCAGCGACGGCGTTTTCCAGATGTGGGGAATGAAAGGTATCCGTGCGATAGGGGATCTATATATTGATGGTATTTTTGCATCTTTTGCTCAGCTGTGCTCGGTATATGATGTTCCTCGGTCAAGTTTCTTTCGTTTTCTACAGATCAGGGACTATGTTAGTAAAAACATATCAAATTTTGGAAATCTTACCAAACACAAAACCCTAGAGATGATAAACAAATTCTATCCGATTAGTCGGGGGGCGGTGTCATACTTTTATAAGACTCTCAACAATATATTGGTGGACACGACTAACATCAGGAGGGCATGGGAGGATGAGTTGGGGCAGCAGATATCTGATGAAACATGGGAAGAAGGTTTGAAAAATATACATGACTGTTCGGTTAATGCCAGACACAATCTTATACAATTCAAAATAATGCATAGACTTCACTATTCAAGAGAAAAATTAAGCACTTTCTATCCGGACGTGTCACCAATATGTACTCGTTGTAAGGCTGCTAAGGGCAACTTGTTTCACTCCTTTTGGTCATGTGTGCAGCTTCACACATTCTGGAAGAAAATTTTTCATTTCCTTTCCACAGCTTTTGGGAAACAGTGGGACCTGGATCCACTTGTTGCCATTTTCGGAACACCTAAGGTTTTGGCCTCAGCCAATAAATACGAGAAAGTTGCCCTTTTGTTTGGTATGGTGATCGCTAAAAGGTTGATTTTGAACGTTTGGAAGAAGGACTTTGTACCCACATTTGATCTGTGGCTGGGAGAACTGGCAAACACTTTACATCTGGAAAGACTGAGATATTGCAATGAGGACAGAATAAACGTGTTTGAGAAAATATGGAACACTGTACTAAAATCCCTCCAGTGATGTGATTGTAAATTATCAAAGAACTAATGCCTGGTATTGTGTGTGCCCTTGTTTCTTTGTGTGCTTTTGGAATGTTTTGTTTCAAACTGTGGTGAATTTATCTCATATTACTTTGACTGTGTAGCTTTTGTTATACGATTTGCGGTTTTTGTATAGGTGGGTAGGTAAGGGAGTTGAATGATGTTGTGGAAGTCTATTATAGTACTAAAAAGCCAATAAATATATATAAAAAAAAACAAAAAAAAAACAGCACTGATATGTGATTGATATGGTTTATTTGTCATATGCAGGTTAACACGCAGTAAACAATGCGATTAAATGCTTAGGATAAGAAGAACCGTTCAAATCACGATAAAAACAAAAACAATAATGGTGTACAAAAAAAAGTACACATCATGCAGCAGTAATAAGGAAACAAAGTGTCACAGATGTGGTTTCGTGCAGCATTATTGTTCAGTAGTTTGTTTGACAGCTTGTGGATAAAAACTGTCTTTTAGCCTGATTTGAAGATAATTTTATTTAAGGCTGATTTCAAAATAAAACTCAATAAATCTCAAAACGGGTGTAGTGTTTGTTTCATTTTTGTAGTTATCTGGTTTGGAAACTATCCCACAAAGTATTGTGAAATAACGCAAAGACTATTGCGTGGGGACACACAAAAGAAAAAAATGCCCCATGTCCCCTTGCGGACTCCGTATAGAAAGGCTTCATCAAGGGAAGATATTAAATAAATATGTTGTGAAATAGAAAAAAATTGAATGTACCATTAAATGTACAATTTATTTAATACATCATTAAATATTAAGTGTACCACTAATTACGTCATGTCGTCTTTAAAATTATACTTAATTATTCAGTGGCACATTTAATTGCATAATAGTCCATTTCATGATATAATGGTACATTTATTGTTTCTAATGATGTATTAAATAAATAAATGGTACCTTTAATTTAATGGCACATTTAATGTTACATTTCTTTCATGTTACATTTACTTCACTTATGGGACATTCACAACATTTATTTATTTAATGATGATTTTATTGTATTAATTTTGTCCAGTTTGACCCTCCATTCTTGATGCCTGTATAGGAGGTCATGTCAGAATTTAAATCAGGTGTTCTGGAGCAGACACACATCTAAAACCTGCAGGGAAGGGATCCCTGAGGACCAGGGCTGTGAACCATTGAGGTACAGTTTCTAAATTGTGAAGGTAATGCCTTTTTGTCCTTTTGTTCACCAAGTACAGTTCTCTTACTAGGTGCATTTTTCTTTCATTTCAGCAACTTGAAACATAAAAGTGATGTCATTGTTCAAAGGAAACGATCACTTAATAAATAAGTAAAATACAACTAGGTACATTTTGTTTATTCAACTAAGATAGGCATGGTCTGTTTCCTTGTTTGATATTTTATTATTTCTTCATTATTATTCTTTTTACTTTAACTGGCCTTTACCACAGCTAAAAACAGGGACCTAACTGGTCCTTCAAACAAAGAAATTGCCAAAAGACTAAATGAAGAAAACAAAAATGGGAGTGGCACAGGAGTGGGAGTCGTTCTGAATGGGAGCGGGACGGGAGTGGGAGTCAATTTACCAGGAGTGGGACGGGACAGGATTTGTTTCGTTATGCTGGCTTGGGATTGGGATGGGATAAGACATTTTTCTGCGGGAGCGGGATGGGACAGGAGAGAAAATCCACTCCCGTGTCACCCTCTAATAGGCACCAGCCTCTACCCTACAAGGACAAGCAGGTATAGACAATGGATGGATGATTTACTCTAGAATGTAACTGACCAATGAAACAAATAACACCAGCTGCAGTTTTAAAGAAGACAGTTTAGTTATTTCCACTTAAAAAATGCTTAATATGTTTTAGGGTTACTCAAATATTAGTGGCCTTAAAGTTAGATAATAGAGTCCACCTTTGTGTAATGCATTCCCAGCATAAATCCAGCTCTTCTGTGAAGCCCCTCTAGCAGGGGTGTCCAAACTTTTTCACACAAGGGCCAAAGTTGTCAAGTCAAAAGTACTTGCAGGCTAAATAAATATAATGAAAAAAACTCATATCACAAAAAATTTGATTGTGATTTTTTTTTACCAGCTCAAAATTAATACAACATTTAATAAAAAGTAAAATAGTTGGATTTTTGTATTTAGCCAAGTTTAATAAATTATTATAAAGCAGATTTGGGTGAACCAAAATCTGCTTTTGAGTAAAGGTCACTAGACATTGACAATGAAATTAACATGCAGAAAGTATGGTTTTTAAAAGATAAATACTGTTTAGTGTTCATAACATGTTCCCTTGTAAGAAGATTTTAATTGGCTGGTGAATTTATTGCCCTCAAAATGAAATGTCTGCATCAAAGACATCTGCTAACAGGCCAAATTTGTATCATTCTTTAAATGCAATCATTACCACACAAATTTTGTCTAAATGGGCCCTAGGTCACATTTTGGGCACCTTTGCCTTAGAGGTTTGTTAGAGAACATTAGAGAAACCACATAGTTAAAAAATATCCATTGTTTAATTGCAATCATAAAAAGTACAATTTAAAGTTTGTCACAAGCCATGTGGGGGCCTCAGCAAGCATGTGGACGTAAAAGCTCTGCTAAATGTTGTGGCCTAATTGCAAAATGGTATTTGTATAAGTAAACTAACACTGCAAATCGCCAGATTATCATCATCCGCACCTTAAAAAATAATTGTATCAGTAGCATGCTGTGGGGATGGTTTCTTTAAAATGGAAGCTGGTCAGAGTTGATGGGTTGATGGTTAGAGCTATCCTGAACTTCTGGGGGAAAAAAAACACAAGTGGCTGTGAAAAACTTGAGACAAGGTAGAGGTTTCAATTCTAGTAGAACAATGCTAGACACACGCAGAGCTGCAATGGAATGGCTTTGATCAAAGCATATTCATTTCTTTAAATGGCTTAGTCAAATTAAATCCAATTGATTTACTTTCAATCATTATGTGGTTCGTAACATAAGCTACACTACCGGTCAAAGGTTTTAGATACACTTTCTCACTTAATGAAGCTTTTTATTCTCATGACTATTTAAATGGTCTTGAAAGAACTTCCCAGAGGTTCATTGAGAGATGGCCAAAGGTTAATATTTCAGTCATCACAGCAAAGGACGACTACATTAAGGAATCTAAAATAGAAAACATATTTAAAGTTATTTTACAATTTTTTGTTTGCTACATAATTCCACATGTGTTCTTTCACGTTTTGATGTCTTCATTGAGAATCAACGTACAATGTAAATAGTCATAAACATAAAGAAAACCGGTAGTGTACATTTAACTTTATGGTTGTAAAGCGACTAAAAGCAGAACATTTCAAGGAGTGTGAATACTTTGGCAAGGCACCTTAGATGCAGGCTCTTTGGAAAACACTCCAAAGAGTCTATAGCTGAATGCTTGACCTCAGAATCTGACCAGTGTGAGAATCTTCTTAATGTGCATCTTGCAGCACACTCCCCTCAAACTGCCCTTCACTTATCAATTATCATTTAGCAGGTATTTGCCAACATGTCCTCAGACTTAGAGCAACCAAAGCTGTCCATTAAAAAAAAAGAGGGTCTTTATCAGTGACCCCAGAAATCAGTTTAAACAAGACATCTCGCTCCCAGTGAGGACAAGCTCAGAAGAGCTTTGTCTGTAAATGTTAATCGAGCTTAGCTCTAAAGCAGGTGAACTAAGGTCAGGACGTGTAACAATATGTGTGTTGCTTATTATAGTTTATGTCTTCCTCCCATTAAAGGTACCTGACTGTCTATGGGAAGCCTGAGGCAGAAGCAGTGTCTACAGAATGATTGTGCCATTTTAGTACCAGTTTTTTAATTGCTTGACTCTTTCCCCTTTTGGCTACACACACACACACACACACACACACACGCAGACACACGCAGAAACATTCACACCCATACACACTGTCCTTCATAAGAACATCAATGTCCAGCTTTTTTGAGTACCATCATTAACCATCTGGCCTGAAGGGTCACAACACACCCTGGTTTATGTATGATGAGCCTTTGTGAATGTTCGTGTGTCTGTGTGTGTGTGCCTGTGTGTGTCAGAGTGTTAATCAGTGTAAGAGGTGAGGGAACGTGGGGTTGGACAAGGAGCTTGAGAGGAAGCCCTCCTCCCGGCACCAAGTCCCTAAAGTTGTTATCCACCTTCAGCTGCGGTAGGCGCTGAAATATTTTGCACATAAACACAGAGCACACACTAACTGTTACTTATTACTGTAGTCACATTATTTCCCAAACAATCACCTGAAAAGATTACTACAACAAAATCAGAGCAAATATTCTGACTGAATTAAACAGTAAACAACACAAAACCTACAGTGGAGATGGTGTAGGGTGCTTTATGAGTATACAGTGCCTCAGAGGTTTACATACATGAACATGACTTACTTTGGGGCTTTAAAATTACGAATAAAAAAAACAAAAACAAGAATTCGGTGCACAGGTGTGACTTTTTTGAGGATATTTTCTAGCCCACATGTGGTCAAAATTGTATATACAGGCTCCAGGATGTACAAACACCCCCTCCCCCCTAATATTTGGTTGCATATCAACCACACACTTATTGCCATCAACAAACTTCTGGCACAATTTTGACTGGATATTTGACCACTCTTCTTATCAGAATTGTGAGATTTCATTTAAACTGTTGGATTTCCTGACACGGTGCAAATGCTATGAAACCCAACATGGGGATGTATGTGCATATTTGAGCCTATATGCATACATTTGCCCCAGTGTGACATTGAGAAAATTCACAATAAATTTAAACTTGTGCACCTTCTTGTTTTGAAAATTCATTGAAGATGTGTGTTGTTCAGTCCACCACCCTGCAAATGCATCACTAACAGCTGAAAATGAATACAACATCCATGGCCATGATATATTTGTAAATAAAGTCATATAAAGAGAAACACATGCATGTACGTTTGTAAAAAAATGTGTAACTTAGTAAACAATGGTCAAATGAGCGACTGTGTGTGTTAGAAAAGTCAGTGTTTCCTTGACCATGAAAGCCTTGTGGTCTAAATGTAGGCCTGTGAGTCTAACTTACACAGATTCCAGCTGTCGCTATCTCTCAGTGTGAGTATGAATCAGGTGCATACAACCGTGGACGTTTGTGGGTTAAAAATTCAAAAAGAATCATTTTGTATTGCTACTGATGGTGTAGCCTATATTTCAGACATGGATTCTTGTTTAGTCACTTTTTGTTTGTATTCAAAGGCAGTGGGAATCAAGAGAAGGCCAATGGCCTACTTTAAACAAAACAAATCAAAATAAAAACAGGGAATTGTGCATTTGGAGCATCTATATTAAGAACAAACAGAAACAAATAGTTTAGAAAATTAACTTAAAAAGAAATATTGGACCATGCCTCTCTGATTCTGCATGCGCAAGTACATATTAAATGACTCTTGCTGTTAAAGCAGGGTTTCAAATTGAAAAACATGGGAATTTACAAAAATGACATACTTACAAAAAAAAAGTTAAATATTACATCAGGTTGGTTTCAGTGCATTTTGGACATTTATGCACTGCCTAAAAAATATAAAGGACCTGTTTCATCAAGACAGCTAACATGCATTTTTATTGGCTTTAGCTTAGTTAAAGGGCACATGACATTATTTTTACAACTACTCCATTTCAGTTTTATTCGGGCTTATGGCTTGTGAAAGTGCCATAATTATTTCCATATCCGAAGCCAATGAATATGTAAAAGAAAAACTAATGACAGAAAGACAGCAAGCACCACAGAGCTGAGAATGCAGCTGAAAATAGCATTAGGTGAGGAATGCTGAACTCAGGCATCAATGCACAAATAAGATTACAGTTGAATATGGCAATTTATCCAGTAAGGTGGAGGACGTTAGAAGAAATGTTTTCTGAGAGCAGTAGTTTTGAGGCCTTACAGACCAGCACCCTATCCAGGGATTTATAAGCACTCTCTGGCCAGTCTGCCTGTACTTCACCAGAGTGGCAAATTACCCTTCATCATCATCTTGATGGTCTGCCTGCTAACTCCCTGCTTGAGCTACCTCCTGTTGCTATGGCATGAGCTGTGTTGTATCTTTATTCTTTAATACTCTTCTCTTAAGGCAATGTTTTTAACTGATTCATAACCCAGCAGCAAAAAGTGTTTTAAATTGTGTTACTGTTTTGGGTGGGTGAGAAGAATATCACACTTCTTTTTACTTTCACAAATCTCATTAGGTGAAGTAACAGTGTGTACTCTGTCATTTTGCATGTACCCAATAAGCAGCTTCACATTTATTCGACATATTTTTCTTAGAAAGGTCTTCCTTGTCAGGAAGACAAACAGTTGTCTGTCTACAGCAATAGGCAGGCGAGATCTGGGGTTCTAGATGATATATGTAGTGGTGCACTTCCTACCTCAGAGAGGTGTAGCTCCAAAGACTTGCTTTGTGTCTAAAAAATTACTCATCTAACTTGGAAAACAGTGATGAAATTTGATCTTGAAGAGCTGTGCTTTCTCCTCCTGCTGTGCGTTTTTGCTTGTCATGCAGCCATGTCCGTTGAAAAAGTGATGAAAATCAGAAGTTGCCAGGTTTTTCAGTCAGTGCAGTGAAAGAAACACCAAGTTAAAAAAAAAAAAAAAATTACAAAGAGAAAGGAGTGACGTTCTGATGAAAATGTGTCACCAGCGGTCAAAGTGGGATGAAAAAACAACCACTAAGAGGCCAGGGGCATCAGGTCTTTTTGTAGTTTCTTGTAATATGGAGCCTTTTGCATGGATAACTATAAAACTGCAGTCTCAGTATTCCGCTGACATTTCTGGTCAGTAGTTTTGAATGGAGAGAACAGCTTACATCTGCTCAGCTTTAGTGAGACTTTAAATGACAACATGAGCGCACTGAATGGTGATAAAATTATTGACACAACAGTGTCTTCCTTAACATTCGCCCCCTGGACCTAAATTAAATTTACAGCCATTAATCAAGGTTTAGTGTTTCTGTGAGTGCTGGATTTTTTTGTAAGAAATTTTGACATGTTTTGACCCTGACAGCCAACAAAGTCGAAAGTTTGGTTTCGGGACTGTGAAACTGGCAGCGGCTTTCAGTTGCTGTCTGTAGGAAAACAAACAGGAAAAGAGTGTGAACAAAAAAGATGAGAATAAAAAACAAAATTGTAACCACAAACTTCACTGTGTTTTATTGTAGTCTTACAAGATACCAGACTGTTGTGCAACAATAGGTTTGGTTTGGCTATGAAAAACTATTGTGCCAAAAGGCAATTATTAACAACGTTAGTACAATAGATGGAGGAGTAAATTCATGTACTGGTGTTCTCAAACAGCAAGCATTGTGGACATATACTGACAAAGAAAAACCAACTTCTATCCAAATATAGGAATTTATTTACAATATAGTTCAAGTTAAAATACTTCAGTCAATAAACTTTTTAACTAACTGTATTTTGGCAAGCTTCTGACCCACATGCAGGAAAACTCCCCAGATACATAACAGTTTAGCAGTTTATTGATTAAGTACAGATAATTGGTAGAAGTCTTTTCTGGAAGGGAGTTCCTTTAATGAAAGAGAAGGGGAGAAAGGTTATTGGAGAGAATAAATGGATGGATATGATGTGATGACAACAGAGAGCTGATGTTCCTGGTAAGCAGATGGAGTTTGGAGTTGAGGAGGACAAGTAAGCAGAGTCCAGCGGTGTGAGTCCATCTGGTCTACAGTGTTACAATGAGAGGTAGATGGTGGGGCATTGGAGGGCAGACAGGTGTTCTAGAGATTACAAGGAAAGAGAGGCCTTGAGGTTGCTGTTTGTGGTGATTTGAATCCATGAGGCTATAGCATGGCCATCCAGGGAACTCGGGAGGTAACCTTGGAAGAGATATCTGGATTACCATGAGCTAGGAATACCAGGAAATAACTTAGAGTAATGTATGAAGGGCTAGAGGAACCACATGGGATGACAGTCAGGTATTTGAATGACCGGCAGCCAGCTCCTCCAAACTCCAGCTGACGAGCTTGATTAGATGCTGGTACACAGGAGTCCACTGTTCTGCTCTGCCCTCTAAAGAAACCTGCAGCTCAAAGAGAGAGAGAGAGAAACATCAGAAAGAAAAGATAGAAAATAAAACCATGTTTGTTTTAAGGAATTGCAAATCAAATTTCAAGGTTTCCCCTTTTATTGATGTTCTTGACTGTCCTTTCAGTTTAGTTGAATGGCCATGTCTTGGTATTTTTTCATTTTAGCCACACTCGTTCTATTTTCAGATCATGGATTTCTGCAGCCCTCTGTAAGATGTTCTTGCTATAATCTACCATAAACGTCTCACACCTTGCTCCCTGACCTGTCTGCTGTATTCCTCGGTCTTCAGGATGCTGTTTGTTCACTAATGTTCTACAACAAACCTCTGAGGCCTTTACTGAACAGCTGGGATTTTTTGCTCCAATTCAATTACACACAGGTAGACTCATCATTTATGAAGGCAATTGGGTGCACTAGATTTTATTTAGGGATAGCAAAATAAATGGCTCAATATAAATTCAAATACCTCATTAACATTTGTATTTGTAAAAAAAAAAAACAGAAAGGAAAACATTGTATTAGTTTCCTACTTTGTGTTGATCTGTCACAAGGAATCCCAATAAAATGCACTGAAGTTTGAGGTGGCACAAGACAAAATCTTCTGACAAAATCACATCACCTTTTGTTCCACGGTTGATATATTTAATGCTAATTGGTCTGTTTTGGTACCTTCATTTAACTACTGTACATTTTGTCAACACAAGAGTTATTTAAAGCCAGAATGTGTATTTGTCCTGCCCTGTCACTCTCTCCCTCACATCCCCTGCCATCAGTTCTTGGTGTTAAAAGCATGTACATTTTCTTGTCATAATGTAATGCCGGCTTGCTGAATGACTCACTAACTATATAGTAGGCTGCCGATTTTGATAAGTGCCTCCTCTGAATGCACAGAACGTGAGGAGCGTGTCTGGCACTGTGCTCGCAGCGTTTCTGAGGTGACGGCCCTAGTGTGGAAGGAAAGCATTTCTGGTGGCCCTTAGTGTCCTGGACAGCTCATAAGCTAGAGGCAAAGAGCCAAAGCTTTGGCACACAAGGGCCAAGAGTTAAATATTCATAAAAGAGAAAGAGAGCTTTAAATAACAGGCAAAATGTAGCAGTAAAGTTTCCAAAGAATTTGTACGTTTAAGAAAAATGTAATAGGTTTGGACAAAAATTTTGCAGCAAAAGAGGAATAGAAAGAAGTATAACTCTAAAAGTGGACAAGCTAATCTATTAGCCTTGAAAGGCAACCAAGGAAAACAAAAACAGACCAATAAGATGTTACCAATCCTCTGTGCCCCAGATCTGTCACTCAGACCCATTAAAACATTCATTATGACAAGCAGGCATCGATTCACCTTAATACAGGTAGATGATCTATTATTCATCAGCTGGAGCTGTTTCTCAGAGCCATCTGGTGCCCGAGAACCGTATCAAATTCAGCAGGTCCATCTGAGTAGTGGAGCCTGCATATATTTTTATGTCCTGGTGCATTTCACGACGTGAACTTGAAACCAGGACTGATGTGATGATTGCATGGGTGTGTTTGTGATGCGATCACCTGAGCTGCTGAGAGGTGCCAGTATGGGAGCATGGGTTTGGATGCACAACATGTGTATGTGTGTATGGGAATGTGCGTGACAAAATAAAATGAGACTGGAAATGAGAGTGGAGAGTGTGAAGAGCAGAAGGAGATAAATAACAGTCAGGGGTGAATAAGGGCAAACTTGTCAGAGTTGGAGGAAGAAGTGATGAAGACCAAAACAGAAAAGACAGAATGACAGATGATGGCTCATTGTGTTTCTGTTTTACCTGCACTGCTTTCTGTCTCTGCATCTGATCTCTTGAATCAGAGGACGAAGCGATCATATGGAGAAATAAAGAAAAGCAGCATGTCGGCAATGTGACTTATGTTGCATTTGAGAGAAGAATGATGATGTGTATTAATTAGACCTTGTGGATGTAATTAAGAGAATAGGTCTGTCATGGCCATCTCCAAAACCAGTATAATGATACTTTTAGCTTGGAAACTGAAATATTTGGACTAACAGTGTCAGCCACATTCACTGTCAACTTGGTAAAGATATGTAAAAGCCATAAAATAAATACATATTGCAGTATCATAATCTCAGTCTAAAAAAGTCTGAAAATCCAACTCTTCATCTGAGTCCATTAGTTAAGGGGAGACAACAATCTTATGTTAAGAAATATTTGCTTTGAAGAAAGTTATGAGGACGCACTCATTTTTAACCCTGAATCCAGTTCCTTGTACCATCCCCTTTTGCCATCAGCAGAGCAGTATCCTCCTCTAACATTTCACAAGGCTGGAGCATACAGATAGGAAGCTCTTTGACCATTTATCTAGGTACAATCCCTCGTATGCTCTCTTTTCTTTGGCCCCATCCACAAGTTCTCTAAGGGACTTAGATTTCTGGAATTGGATCATCATGGAAGAAGGTTGATTCAGTCTTATGACCATTTCAGTGTTAAATTGGCCATATTTTTAGATAATTTTCTGCTGAAAAACCCAGTGGCAATATATTTTTTAGTTTTATGGCAGATGCCACTGGATATTTACTGAAGATGTCCTGGTATTTCAAAGAGTTCACAATGCTTGCTCTCCTGGGCTCAAGACCCCCTAAAAGAGTCTCATCTGTCCAAAGCACACAGTTCCAGTTTAAGTCCCAGTAGGGTTTATAAAACTTCATTACTTTTGTGATGGTAGGTCAGAAAAGGCTTTTTCTTGTCATCACTCACACAATCGACTGTCATGTAGACGGGGTCTTATGGTTGTAATGGAGACTTGGTTGTGACTTCATGATGTCACCCTTTGATGCAGCTCTCTGTCTGTGAGCTCTGGAGATTAATTTTTACCTCCCTTACCATCTTGCTCACTCTGACTGGAGGCAAGATAAATGTTAGTTCTTCCCCAGCAGAGTGGCCAGTGGTTAAAAGAAACAACCTTCTGTGTCATGCCATATTTAGTCATACATTAGATTAGAAATTTCTTCATGCAAATAAATGTGAAACTATTATGTACAACCAGAGTTTGGGATTATGTGTGTACTCTGAAGTACCAATGGAACATACTCAGTTTGAAGGGCAGTGAAAAGTTAAAAAATATAGAAAAATAAAGTACGAGTGATGGCTGAGGTTGAAAAATTATAGCTTGTTTTTTTTAATTAGTTTTCTCTCTGTCTGACTCTCATAATCAGACAACTGTTCTGTCATTCTGTGAGGCAGGAGTGCTGATAAGGATTCGGTATCAAACTGAAATCTGATTGTATTGTTTCTCACATTGTCCTTGGAGCCTCACATATTTGCTTGTTTACATCGCAATAACTGATTGTTTAGGTCTGTTGGGGCTACCAACACTAATTGCCACCATGTGTCTGTCAGGATGTGTCTGTGTATTAGTTTGTGTTTTTGTTTATTTAAACCCGGTTCAGTCTTTGTTTACCTTCTGTCTGTGTTATGCTAATTGGTCTCACTCCTTCTGTTTCCCTGCCCCACACCTGTTCCTTTTTACTTTGATTAGTTAGTCTTGTTGTTCATTGGTTCCCCCTGCTGTTCTGTTTGTATTTAAACCATGTTGTTTCTGTCATTCCCCGCTGTGTCCTGGTCGTTCCTATCTTTGTCGTGGATTACCTAGTTGTTGCTGTTGTGATTTACCTTCTTTGAATGCTACTCTGTGTCCTGACCCGGGTCTGGTTCTGGCCCCGGATATTCCGAGTTCATCTATTGTTCTTGTGAGTGAGGAAATATTAAATGCAACTTACCTTCAATCGTCTGGCTCCTGGCTTCTCTTTGCACGTTTGTCCTACCGCAAAACCCACAATATGACAGTGTCTTTATCAGAAATTATGATAAAATATCCAAAGATTAACTCAGTTTGGCTTTGGAGTGTTCATCTAAACATGTATTGGACAATTTTGGTATTGTATCCTTCTTTATTTTTTTAATGCTTGGCTGAGCAAGGAGCTGCTTCCTTTAACGTTCTGCTTGATGTCTCCAGTGTTAATGGGCAACAGGTTTATCATATGATTGGACACTAAAAGAACACCCAACAGAGTCTTTCATCAGTAAGGATGTTTGTTCCCTAGATAGATCACTGTGAAGAGATTTTATCATCATAATGTCACTAAAGGTTTCAGACAAAATCAGAAAAATCTGTCAAATGGAAAAGCTGAAAGCAGCTTCAAAAGGCTATCATCTTATGCATTTATTATGATGCAACAGCCCCAATGTAAAAGTTCAGGGGCCAAACAGACTATGCAAAAGTGTGCATTTTAATTATTGTTCACCTTTATAAAGCTGTGCTTACACATGCTTGTCCTTTATAATTATTTAACGAATGTACAGACATGCTTGATTTCCATTTAAAGTCATCAACAGCAGAAAACATTCACCTTATTAGTCCATACTTATAAAAAGACTTTCACCTCAACTAAAACAGCAAAATGAAGGAAGCATAGTGAGATTCTCACCAAAACATCTTAATGAATAAAATCTTTTTGGTTTGGTTTATTTGTGTCTGATGTGGATTCACAAAGAGTAGAAAAACAGGTCATTGGGAAGGTTAATTCATTTAGATGCTATGAAGGTTCTGTAAGGATCAGGTATTAGAGGAGGACTAGAGATACACGGAGAGATCTGCTGTTGACTGAAATCATCCGATTTTCAGCTTGATTGGTCCTGACCGGTGACTGACTGAGGCATTAAATTCAAATCTTTTTCTGATCTGTGAATGCACCAAAGCACCACTAGGTCAACTCAACAATGACACTCTTGGTTGTGGATGTTATTACTAAATCAGGAACAATCGAATTTACCTTATCTCAGCATCAACAAGGTTTTTAAAAGAAAGTTAGAAGAAGTAAAACAAAAGTACATCATGAGATATGTTTGTAGTTCACATTGGAAATTGGAATTGGCTAATTCAAGTATCATTTGGAGTAATATGATGGCTGTTATCCTAACTTCCCATTGGAAGCAAGAAACAATCATCACCTGGTGCCAAAAATACTGAAACATGTCTAAATATATTTTGTCTCACCCTCATCGTCTTTCATCAACATTCCTGACATATGGACAAAATAAACAGCTGATGTCATTCCTAGCAGTCAAAGTAATACAAAGAGGCATATTAAAAACCTTGATGTGAAAAAAAATCTTTAATTTTCCAATGAAATTATTTTCATTTTAAGGTATTTTTTGTCTTTTTTTCCCCTTCCAGACTTTCAACATTTGTCTCTGTGTTAGCAGGTTACTGCTGTCAGAGATGGTTGTCTATCTGCAGCAAGTTTCCCCTCTATATGAGCTCACAACCAAACTGATAACCATATGCAATGGTTTAATTAATCTGCTTATAAATAGCTCTACTCCTAGTTCACACAACATGTTCTCTACCCTGCAGATTACCTCAGCATACCTCACGCATGAGGCATACGCTATGTGTAATAAACCCAGAATGTAAAAGCTGCATTTTGCTTTCCTGTAAATTGATAACTTCATCATGTGTGTTGCATTCGTTCTCCCATTAAGCTTTGGACAATATTGTTATAATTACCGCCACTCCCCCTTTATTGGTAGCATCAGTGAAGGGTGAAACATGCCCAAGTATGAAGGATTGTTGACTGAAGGTCATAAGAGAGTTGTTTTTTAATCTACATCCTTCAGGATGTTCCATTCTTTTATCTAGGACTTCCTCCCTTCCAATATTCCATGAATAACAGATCTATGGAGTTTACAGCTAATACTTGTCCTGTCAACAGCTCCTCCAGAAATAACTGTTGGTTGATGTAACCATCCACCCATTCATACACATTCACAGGTGCGTTAATGTGTATGAATGTCATTCCACCTTGAGGCAGACTGAGAGAAGTGAGGCTGCCATAAACAGGTTGCCACCAAGCCCTCCGACCACCATCAGCAGGCAAAGCAGGTAAAGTGTCTTGCCCAAGGACCCAACTGAAACAGACAGAGCAGGAGATCGAACCAGCAACCCACCAGTTACAGGAGGAACCCCTACTAACCTAACCCTGGTTTAAGCTTCATCACAACTTTATCCCTGACCTTTCTGATGTGTCCCTCAATCTTCATGCATTTTAATTAGGGGTAATAGGATGTAAAAGGAGATGTAGTAAAGCCATGCCATACTTTTAAAATTTTATTTGTAAAACATTTTAAAATTCATATATTTTTATATAGTTTCATATAGTTGCTACCTTGTGTTGGTCTCTCACATAAAATATAAGTAAAATACATTGAAGCTTTTGGTTCTAACATGACAAAATGTTAAAAGTTTAGCACTTAAAGAATTCTTAGAGATGAATGTACACATAGACACTACATATCATGTTTCTCGTACTCGTACTCATCGTCTTCCAAGTTATCCGGGACCGGGTTGCGGGGGCAGCAGATTCAGCAGAGACACCCAGACGTCCCTCTCCCCAGACACCTCCTCCAGCTCCTCCAGTGGGGAGCCCAAGGCGTTCCCAGACCAGCCGAGAGACATAGTCCCTCCAGGGTGTCCTGGGCCATCCCCTGGGCCTCCTCCCGGTGGGACGTGCCTGGAACACCTCCCGAGGAAGGCGTCCAGGAGGCATCCGGTATAGATGCCCGAGCCACCTTAACTGGCTTCTCTCAATGTGGAGGAGCAGTGGCTCTACTCCGAGCCCCTCCCGGATGGCTGAGCTCCTCACCCTATCTCTAAGGGAGTGCCCGGCCACCCTACGTAGGAAGCTAATTTCAGCCGCTTGAATCCGGGATCTCGTTCTTTCGGTCATGACCCAAAGTTCATGGCCATAGGTGAGTGTAGGAACGTAGACGGACCGGTAAATCGAGAGCTTCGCTTTTCGGCTCAGCTCTCTCTTCACCACAATGGACCGGCACAGGGTCGCAGCTACGGGCAGCAGCAACGACAATAGATCCGGAGAATATGGTCCACTCGGACTCTATGTCTCCAACATCCCCCGGAATCTGGTCAAAGCTCTCTCGGAGGTGGGAGTTGAATACATCCCTGTCCAAGGTCTCTGCCAGACGTTCCCAGCAGACCTTCACCATGCGCTTGGGCCTCTCAAGTCTGTCCGGATTTCTCCTCTTCCAGCGGATCCAACTCACCACCAAGTGGTGATCAGTGGACAGCTCAGCCCCTCTCTTCACCCGAGTGTCCAAAAACATCCAGCCGAAGGTCTGATTATACGACAACAAAGTTGATCATTGACCACCTGCCTAGGGTGTCCTGGTGCCAAGTGCACTGATGGACACCCTTATGTTTGAACATGGTGTTCTTTATGGACAATCCGTGACTAGTACAGAAGTCCAATAACGAAACACCACTCGGATTCAGATCGGGGAGGCCATTCCTCTCGATCACGCCTTTCCAGGTGTCACTGTTGATTCCCACGTGGGCGTTGAAGTCCCCCAGCAGAATAATGGACTCCCCGGGAGTTGCACTATCCAGCACCCCGACAGGGACGCCAAGAAGGCCGGGTACTCCTCACTACCGCTCGGCCCGTAGGCTGGAACGTAAGTCAGAAACCTGTCCCCAACCCGAAAGCGCAGGGATGGGACCCTCGCATCCACTCGGGTAAACCCCAACACGAGACGGCTGAGCTGGGGGGCAACAAGCAAACCCACCCCAGCCCGCTGCTTCTCCCTGTAGGCCACTCCAGAGTAGAAGAGAGTCCAGCCCCTCTCAAGGAGATGGGTTCCAGAGTCCACGCTGTGCGTGGAGGCGATATCTCTCGACCTCCCGCATAAGCTCAGGCTCCTTCCACCCCAGCGAGGTGACATTCCACGTCCCTAGAGCCAGCCTAAGCATCCGGGGATCGGGCCGCCGAGGTCTTCACCTTTGTCCGCCGCCCAATCCTCTTTGCACCGGTCCCTCACGGTTCCTCCTGCAGATGGTGGGCCCACACCGGGATGGCCTCACGTCTCTCGTTCGGGCTTGGCCCGGCCGGGTCCCGCGAGGAGCAACCCGGCCACCAGGCACTTTCCGAAGAGTCCCGACCCCAGGCCTGGCTCCAGGGTGGGACCCCGGCTCCGCTGTACCGGGCGACGTCACGTGCCTCGATTTAGTAGTCCTCATGAAGGTGTCTTGAACCGCTCTTTGTCTGACCCGTTACCTAGAGCCTGTTTGCCATGGGAGACCCTACCAGGGGCATTTAAGCCCCAGACAAGATAGCCTCTAGAATCATTCGAGCACTCAAACCAGAACGTTAAGGTGACGGTTCAAGGAGGGGCTTCTGTTTTTTAAAATTAATTTTCTAAAGTGCATCAGTAATTTGAAGCTCTGTATAATCTCCCTGTTAGTGGTTGCCTGTGCTGACAGTATCTTGCTGTGTCTGTTACTAAGTAAGATGTATTCTGTATATTTTTCTCTTATTGCTGCTGTTTAATTCCTGCAGTACTATTTTTATCCTAATACCCCCTGGCACTGATGGTGCTACTGAGCCGCAGGGCTTTGTGCAATCTCAGTGGCAGGCTTCTCCACACTTTCTGCCCTGCATGGCCACAATCCTTCTTGCATGGTGACATCAGGACAGCAAGGGTCTTATCACAGAAACAAATCTTAACTGCAGTCTGCTTCCTGTTGTCCTCCAGTGACATTTCAGCTTCGATTTCTAATAATAACCAAAACTATGACAGTTTATCTGCTGGTACAAATAACAAATTTGTTCGAAACATTAACATTTTCTCTCTCAATCCAAACTGTCATCTTACATCAGCACGCTGCTTCTCAACCCAATCTTATGCTGCAAGATTTTCCAAGGTGCAGGTTAAACTGGAGATGTGTGGAAACTGCAGTGCAGTAAGCATGCAGAATCTAGATTTTTTGAGGCAGCAGTAACTGTCCTAATAGTGCTGGAATGAGACTGCAGCTTCCAGCTACTCTGCAGCAACAAAGGGGATGCACTTGTACATCTTTATTTCTCTGTCTCCATCTTCTATATTTCTATTTTTTCCATCACACTTTTCTCCTAACCTGAAAATATCCTATGGTTTGCTCCTGGGTTGTATGTGTCTTTATAAAGCATCATGAGGTGCTGCGTATGCAGAGACTTTAAGACATTCTAATGAGGTGTAAGAACCAAGAGAAATTAATTAGCAAAAAATGGAAGAGTCCATTTTTACTACTGCTTACAAGCAACAGCATAGAACCTAGAAACTGTTTAGAAAAATATTCACTAATAAAAAGTGACAAAGTGAATAAAATTGAAAGTTAAAAGTTTAGAAAAAACATAGTTTTGTGGCTTGATTTGTGGTTTCCATAAATCGTCGAGATGCTCAAACTATGTTTAAGCGGACTCTAACATTGTTTTCTGGTTGAATTTAAAACCTGAATGTTCATAACGAAATTTAAGCAGCACAGAAAATAAAATCAGGCAATTTTACAGTTGATTGTTTATCAGCGAGTTGAACACGACGTGATCTTTTTCTGAACAGTGAACCCGAGTGTTAAGAGGTCACACCTACAGCTCAGTTTGAAGGTTGTTATTGAAGGAAGAAAATGAGCTACTATTGGCATCAGTGAAGTGTTTAAATAAGAAGTCAAAAGAAGTGTAACATTAAGGCTTCTTGTATTTATGTAAAGAATCATTTACAGTAGGGTTTCCATGATGCTTTAAAGTGCTAAAATTATGTTAATGTGGTTTTTGTAAAATATGTAAACGAAAATTCCATTTTGCAAACAGTGCAAAGTAGACAGTGTCTACCCCATCTATCCTGACTGCACATCTGGCTAGGAGTCTCTGCAGACGTGCGGCCCAGATTTTTGTGACTGTACTCGTCGACTATGAAGGACCAGGAGAGTTGCTGAAAAAGAAATACAACCATTTTAAATTTAACATTTAAATTATACACTTAGAAATCCTATTTGAAAAGCGTTTTGTAATTGCACTTTTTAAATGTAATTATTAAAGAGGAATTGTAATTACTGCAATTTGAAAATGTATTTTCAAATCCTATTTCTAAATGGAGATTTAAAAAACTAAATTCATAGATATGATTATAAATACCTTTTCTTATCAAACATTTGAAAAAGGTAATTCCTTTTTCACTTTACATTTTCAAATCCTTTTTGCAATTGCATTTTCTTTTTAATTTACCCTCTCCATTTAGCACTTCCGTGACCCTTCTGGTTCCTGAGCACACTGAAAACCAAATTCAACCAATCACAGTTGCTCCTCGGACATAACCGGCTCTCTCATTGGTTAGACAGCCACACTTGAATCACAAAATTGTTGGCTATCTAACCAATGAGAGAGCTGGTTGGCAAGGTCCTGTGTGGGCTTTCAGAGAAAGATCATGCTAGTTTGGCTGTACAGCCTGCTCCCTGGCTCCAGCGTGGGCTTTTGGTGACCTATCCATCCATTTGGCTGTGTAGTCAGTGACTGAGCCAGATTATTTGTTTGCTGTCTCAGAGCCTGCTTCACGATGCCTCAAGGCCCAAAGTCTGCACCATGCTGCCTCAAGGTCCCTGAACCTACTCCTCGCTCCCTGAAAGCGCTGGAGCCTGCTCCTTGGCTCAAGCTGCTGCTGTTGTCTGGCAAGGGGTCCAGGTGGATCCGCCTTGTATTTCTGTTCCAAAGTTCTTTGCAATTCCTGAGCTCCTTCAAGGGTCCCAGGCTTCAGAGCTCATCTGTGGGTCCCAGGCTCCAGAGTTCCTCTGTGGGTTCCCCCTTGGGCACCCCTCGGCTGGCCTCCTGCATCGCTGCCACCGGCCTCCAAGATTCCTGCATTGACTTCCAGAACTCTGTGCTTCTGCGTGCACCCTCTAGGTCGCCCATTTGATCTTTGGCTTTTTGTGTTATTTTCTGGCTCTCCGTCCAAGGCCTCATTCCTAGTTTGCGTTGCTTATTTGTTTTACTTTTTTATGGACTCCTTGGGGCGTCTGGTATCCGGCCTTGAGAGAGGGGTCATGTCATGTCCGCACCTGTTTGTGTTTCTGTTAACTACACTCACCTGTGTTTGATATAGCCCGTCACATCTCAGTTGTGTTTAAAGTTCCTGTTTTCTGTCCCTTCTTTGTTGGGTTCTCTGTTGTCGTCTCCTTGGTTCCTGTAATTCCTTTACGCCTGTAAGTTATAATCTTTTTCATTAAAATGTATTAATGCACCTGCTGATATACTGTTGCCACTTTGGTCCTTCAGCTCCACAAAGCGTGACACCTCCACTGGTAGACAGTGTACAAACCAGAGCATTATCGCCCTCTATAAGGCCGTAGTTAACTGTATATCTCAGCAGGTGTTCATCAGCTAATAATAGAGGTGTGGTTCAAGCTACTCAGGTTCATGGATGCCAAGAGGTGTGTCAGGGCCTTTATGAACACTGCCACCTCAAAAGCGATAGGAACCAGAAGTATGTTGAACAAATCTTTTTAAAACGTATATAAGGCATAACATAAGGTCATCATGGGTTATAATATTACATTTTTCATTGTTTTTTTATGGCCTTTATTTATAGTGACGGGAACCTCTCTCCCTCACCCACCGACTGAATCAAACATCAGTCAACACTGCTGCAATGTTGCTCGCTCAGCATCTGCTGATGTAATGGCTATGTTTTGGCTTTCACAGCAGAAACACTAAGAGTAAATCAGGGTTCCAGAAATTCAAATCCTGGTGTAAAGATGTCCCCCAAAAGGAAATTAAATGTTGTTGTGTCTCATATTATGCAGGTTTCTTCAAAGAGCTGTTGTAGATGCTGATGGCTGTGGGCAAGAAGGATCTCCTGTAGAGGTCTGTCTTACAGCAGATCGGAAGAAGCCTCTGACTGAAGACACTCTGTTGTTGAACCACAGTCTCATGAAGAGGATGCTCAGGGTTCTCCATAAAGTTGTTCATTTTATGAAGAATCCTTCTTTGTACAATGATCTCCAGAGGTTCCAGACGAGTCCCCAGAACAGAACCAGCCTTCTTTATCAGCTTGTTGAGCTTTTTTAAGTCCCTGGCTCTGATGCTGCTACCCCAGCAGATGATGGTAGAAGAGATCACACTCTCCACAACAGATTTATAGAAGATATGCAGCATCTTGCTGCAAACACCAAAGGACCTAAGCTTCCTCAAGAAGTACAGTCTCCTCTGTCCCTTCTTGTAGATGGCTTCACAATTGCATCTCCACTCTAGTCTGTTGTCCAGGTGAACACTGATGTGTATATACTCCTCCACCACCTCCACTTCTTCTCCCATGATGGAAATAGTTTTTGACTTATTCCTATTTCTCTTAAAAGCTATAATCATCTCCTTTGTTTTATTCATGTTCAAGATGAGATGACTGTTTCCACACCATGCCACAAAGCGGTCCACCACCTTCCTGTACTCATCTTCTTGTCCATCTCTGATCCACCCCACAACTGCAGAATCATCTGAGTATTTCTGCAGATGACAAGAGTCTGTCTTGTACTGGAAGTCTGAGGTGTACAGAGTGAAAACAAATGGTGAGAGTACCGTCCCCTGTGGTGCTGCTGACTTCCTGTTTAGACACACAATCCTTCAGTCTCACAAACTGTGGTCTGTTTGTCTTTGATCCAGGAGATTGCTGAGGCCTCCACCTGAGTCTTCTGGAGTTTCTGACAAAGCACTCTAATAATCTTGTCCTCCTTTGAAAATATTATTCAAATTCTTATTCACTGCAGAGCTGTGTTACACTGACTGTTCTCTCTTACACAGAATGTGATGTCATCTATGGTCCTGATGCAAATAATTAACAATCAATGATGACAGAAAGGCTTTTAATGGCTAATTTAAAGATACAATAAATTATTAAAAAATCTAACACATAACAGAAACTCACAGGTTTTTCCTCTCAAATATGAAGTTGGACCCGGCTTTTGATTAGAGTGAATTATGTGGAAAAAACCTAATATCTAGTGATATGGCACACTTACATTTTAAACTGTGCTGAGCAGTTACTGAGCTAGTCAGTCTTTCAAAACATTAAATAAGAAATTCTGTGATTCTTTTTAGTTGAGTTTTATTTGTACAGATACAGTACCTCCATACTTGTGTGTAGAAACAACTTTAGGCTGTTTTATTTAACTCTAAAAAACCTGCTGAAACTGACATCTGCAGGTCAGAACTTAAAGAAATCGGTGATCGGAAATTGCCTCCCAAACCCTTTGATCGGTACATCTTTAAACAAAATCTTTACAGTAAAAGAAAAAATTCCTGAAGTTTTACCAACGTAATATTTGAGGTCAACAAACAAACGTTCAAATAGATTCATTAATTTATCTGGTTGTTCAAATGTTCAATTAACAAGACTTACTGTCAGGAATGGTTATTGATCATGCCAATATGTATTTCTTATATATAAAAATTAAACCCCTATAACTGAAAGTTTTTTGAAAGAGTGTCCCTGTTTTTAAAATCTGTATGTTCCAATAAAGATGCTGGCTGTGAGATCAAAAAAAGAAGCTCTTCTGTTCCCTATTTGGCCTTCTTGTTATCTGCTGAGGACCTGCTCTCTCCCAAGGTTTGCCAAACATTATAATGTCACCTACTTAAATGGCAGCCTGTAAGAAACACACGTTTTGTTTTTTACCATCAATGTCTTACCTATATCATTAACACATAACTTTGAGTCTACTGCACCCATAAAAACTTCAGTTTTTGTCGCTGCTATTGTGGATTTACTTCTTTGCGGTGTTGTGTTCACTGACCACACAGATCGGTTCTCCAAGGTAACTGCACTCCAATTCCAAATGATCAGCTAGCAACCCCTGCATGTCACACAAAATGGGGTATGAATATACAGTGCATCTAATTTTAGCTTTAAAGGGCTAAAAAGGAATCAACACAATATTCTGTATGTTTCATATGTTACAACGTTCTGCTTTTAGGTGAAATATCATCTGTTTAAAAATGTAATATTTTCTGCGCTCAATGCAACAAGAGTAATAGAGGTCCATATAATAATAGTGCATCTTTGAGATTGACAAATTTAAGTCTGGCTGCATCGATTATTTATGCAGCAAACATTGGGTTTTAAAACAAGAGTAATGAAATTTCAGGTACTTGGGGGGTGGTTGGAGACAAGACTCAGCAGTAAAAGTGAAGACTGTGAAAAAAAACAGGGGATAACTGAAATGTCAAGGGCCTTGTGCCAGAATGGTGTCTGAGTGGTCTCCCAGTCTGAGTGATGGGACGTGCGACAAAAAAACAGACGGTGAAAAATGCCAGAGCAGAGAGTGAATCATCCTGCCAGCCACCTTTTCCTGTGTTCTAATACGCACATTATTTTCTCTTATCTCTGATTATAGCAATCAGTCCTGAATTTTCTCTAAAATATTACCATGAATGTTGAGTAAAGGCACAGTATATATGCAGGTTGACTTTTCTCTACTGGATTTCTTAAACAAGGAAACCCAACTGCTGTAATCCAACTTTACTTTTCTTTCACTTTATTCATTTTTGGAATAATAATTATCTGACATGACATATGACACATTCTGGTTGCAAGCTTAGAATAATATGCTTTTTAGAGATTACATTGTCCTGTTTCCAAAAATTAGCCTTTGAGACTATTTTACTTTGATGTGTATTTACTTTCAAAAGTACAGTATGTGACCGCTTATGTTAATACTTCCCATCATGACACTGCACAGCACATAAAACAATGTAGCGAAACAGAACCACAAAGTCTAAAGTTGTTTTATGGGCAAAAATGTAACCCAGGTATGACAACAAATGCTAGTACTGGTAAGTACTCGTTTCATGATAAAGGAGGTAATACTACTTTAGACAATGTGTCTTTGGTTTATATTATTGTAGGAGTATGAACAAACTACTTTTAATGCTTTCTATTTATGCCCACCACATTTTGGTCAGAAACTTACACTTATCGTGAACATGAATGTTATAATAATATTTTGCTTTTGATTATAATTTTTTTAGATTCTTCTTCCAAAGTGCTATGTTTATACAAATAGCAACTTCAATCATTTTTATTAAAAAGCTTATCCATGGGGTGTGGTGCTGGTGACGTAGGGGGTTGGGCATGCAGCTCATTTACGAAGGCTTCAGTCCTTTGACGCAGCCGTCCCTGGTTTAGGTAATGGCCCCGGCGGTAAAGTTGGTAAAGTTAATTTAAATTGGCTGGTGTTTTGGCACAGACCCATCTTTGAAGAATAGTTTATACTGTTTTATTTGGTTGATGTTAAAGCTATTGGCCTGTTTTATCTAAAGACCAGATATGTGTTTGGATGCACTGTCGGAACAACCTGATGACCCAAACTTTTTCATTTGACGAAACAAATTTAGTTTTGATGCTCAGGAACTACCCAGTAGCCACCCAGGCACATAAACTGCAGGAGGCTGGAACACTAGTTTCCCTGACCACATTGACGCGAAATATAAGGTATAGAGCAGTTCTGTAGGAGAGGTAACTTCTATAAACAAACAGAAATAACTTGACCTTCAAGGCGGAGGTGGGGAATGCAATTGCGTGGGCAGGTTGCCCCCCAATATAAAGGTAAGGGAAACACTGATGATGAATAATTATTTGGACCCTGCGTGGAAAATCGAAAACAGGCACCTAATTCTTGTTGAAAATAATTTATTTGTTTATTTCTGGTCATTCTAACCAGAATTAAGAACTGTACACATAACACCTCATTTAATCTGAGGTTCATTCCCAGAATGAGTGGAATTTAAACCTCTGACTAAAACTGTATTAAATATCAGTGATGTGGTTCAGTGATCTATGGGTAAATAGCTGGTTTATTGTGCTTTTATAACATCCAGCTATCATTCTCTGTTTAGTCCTTAGTGAATGCTTTAAACCATTGTAGCTTCACCTTAAGAACAACCTTTCTAAATTACAAATCACCCTACATTGTATTATAATATTATTTGATTATTATAACTATAATTATTATTATTATTAATTTCCAATAATTAATGTTATTTTTATGTTTCACAGAGACAAGTCATGGTCTGTAGGACAATCCTATAGATTTCACAGATCATCGGTGATATTAACGTAGTTTTATTTCAACAAGGTTTCTTCCTGTATAAACTGTTACTTAAGTCTGTAAAACAACTTGGAGCGAGACAGAAGTGGGTTTTCATTTCAGCGTGTTTAAAATAATTGTAGCTTCAAAACATTGTTTTATCGATTTCTCCTGGCTGTTGTCAGTGTTTTTCTTTGAAAGGAGAGCAGGTTGCAGAGATGCACAGTGACAAATGTTGAGCAAAATTGAAAATGTTACTTGATGTTTGGGAGAGAGATCAGAGGATGAAGAAAGAGACCCAAATATCCTTAGGGATGTGTTTGCTATTATGTTCCTGTCTGCACACATAAGGTTTGTACATCGCTTTTCCAGTTAACAAATGACAGCGTTTAGGTGATAATGCATAATCCTCACACCTAACTTAGAAGAAAGCCTGGCAGTGTACTGAGACTGACAGAATCAGCTGACCATGACCAGCTCCAATAATCACAAGATGTGACTCAGAGTGGTGGAGAAACAAACATATGAACAAATACACATAAAGCCTCGGACCAATCAAAGTAGGGAGACTCAAAGGTCTTTCAATGGCAACTCCCCCAGCCTTCTGCAATGTCTTTGATTTTTTTTTTGAGGAAATAACGTTTAATCACCTACTGACTATATGGCATGACTCAGTGACAGCCATCAAAATGTTACTGCCATAAAAGATAACCAGTTCTTATACTGCACTTGCCTATCTTTTCTGCCGCTAGTAAATTAAAGTCAAGGACAGAATGATTTTCTACGACCAAACATCCACCCACTACCAGGTGTCGTCACTTGGCCTAATGGTTTTCATCGGTAATCAATAAATAATAATTATTATTATTTAGCAATCAATGTTTTTTACTTAAATTCAAGTGTTCAATCAGACTAACCATTGTTACATTAGGAGGAAACAGGGAGAAGCTTGTAAGCCTGAGAACACCATCCCAACTTTGAAATACGGAGGTGGACTGGTGCGCTTCACAATATACAGGTCCTTCTCAAAATATTAGCATATTGTGATAAAGTTCATTATTTTCCATAATGTCATGATGAAAATTTAACATTCATATATTTTAGATTCATTGCACACTAACTGAAATATTTCAGGTCTTTTATTGTCTTAATACGGATGATTTTGGCATACAGCTCATGAAAACCCAAAATTCCTATCTCACAAAATTAGCATATTTCATCTGACCAATAAAAGAAAAGTGTTTTAATACAAAAAACGTCAACCTTCAAATAATCATGTACAGTTATGCACTCAATACTTGGTCGGGAATCCTTTGGCAGAAATGACTGCTTCAATGCGGCGTGGCATGGAGGCAATCAGCCTGTGGCACTGCTGAGGTCTTATGGAGGCCCAGGATGCTTCGATAGCGGCCTTTAGCTCATCCAGAGTGTTGGGTCTTGAGTCTCTCAACGTTCTCTTCACAATATCCCACAGATTCTCTATGGGGTTCAGGTCAGGAGAGTTGGCAGGCCAATTGAGCACAGTGATACCATGGTCAGTAAACCATTTACCAAAAAGGAAATCTTCATCTCCATAAAGCTTTTCAGCAGATGGAAGCATGAAGTGCTCCAAAATCTCCTGATAGCTAGCTGCATTGACCCTGCCCTTGATAAAACACAGTGGACCAACACCAGCAGCTGACACGGCACCCCAGACCATCACTGACTGTGGGTACTTGACACTGGACTTCTGGCATTTTGGTATTTCCTTCTCCCCAGTCTTCCTCCAAACTCTGGCACCTTGATTTCCGAATGACATGCAGAATTTGCTTTCATCCGAAAAAAGTACTTTGGACCACTGAGCAACAGTCCAGTGCTGCTTCTCTGTAGCCCAGGTCAGGCGCTTCTGCCGCTGTTTCTGGTTCAAAAGTGGCTTGACCTGGGGAATGCGGCACCTGTAGCCCATTTCCTGCACACGCCTGTGCACGGTGGCTCTGGATGTTTCTACTCCAGACTCAGTCCACTGCTTCCGCAGGTCCCCCAAGGTCTGGAATCGGCCCTTCTCCACAATCTTCCTCAGGGTCCGGTCGCCTCTTCTCGTTGTGCAGCGTTTTCTGACACACTTTTTCCTTCCCACAGACTTCCCACTGAGGTGCCTTGATACAGCACTCTGGGAACAGCCTATTCGTTCAGAAATTTCTTTCTGTGTCTTACCCTCTTGCTTGAGTGTGTCAATAGTGGCCTTCTGGACAGCAGTCAGGTCGGCAGTCTTACCCATGATTGGGGTTTTGAGTGATGAACCAGGCTGGGAGTTTTAAAGGCCTCAGGAATCTTTTGCAGGTGTTTAGAGTTAACTCGTTGATTCAGATGATTAGGTTCATAGCTCGTTTAGAGACCCTTTTAATGATATGCTAATTTTGTGAGATAGGAATTTTGGGTTTTCATGAGCTGTATGCCAAAATCATCCGTATTAAGACAATAAAAGACCTGAAATATTTCAGTTAGTGTGCAATGAATCTAAAATATATTAATGTTAAATTTTCATCATGACATTATGGAAAATAATGAACTTTATCACAATATGCTAATATTTTGAGAAGGACCTGTAGATGGCACCGTGAGGAAAGAGCATTTTCTGGAAATAATGAAGCAACATATCAAACATCAACCACATAATTAAAGCTTGGACACAAGTGTGTTTTCCAATGACACTAAGCATACAGTCAAATTAAAAGTCAAGTTACACTCTGGCAAATGTTTTGGAGTTGCCATCACAAATTCTGATCTCAATACCACAGAAGATTAGTTGGCAGGCCGGAAAAGGTGTTTTTGAGTAAGGGGGTCTTAGACACCTGCACTGATTAAAAAGTCACTCACCTCAGCATGTCAAATGCTTGTAGTGGATGCAATGGCCCGGTAGTTCAACTTACTTTCTAATTAGTTATTACTTTGAATTGTTTGGCCCCATGGGGTTGATCCGTATTGTGTATTGAAAATTTGGAGGTGGGGGTAAGACTGTAACTAACTCTGTCCTGACGCTGTAGCAGACTAAACATTTTCTCTCTTCATCCCAAAGCTCATGCTTTATTTTTATAAACAGAGGGCAACACAGACATTATGAAGAAATTTTATGTTTGCTTTTATTTTTTTTGCATTTAATGATACCCCATATGATCAGTTATTTGAGTTTAAGTGCAAGTGTTAGAAGAAAAGCGTTCAAAAATGTATCAGAATATACTTAGTAGTTAAATAATTCTTTTAATCATAAAAAAATAAAGACGATTATTTTCCTTGGTTTTTCTTTATCCATTCTCCTGGACACAACTGTCCTATGGATTCAAACAAACTGAACTCGAAGAAATAAACTTCTTTTAGCCATTAAGCAAAATTACATAATGTCTTGTACCCAGCCTGCTGCCCAGCCTCACCACCAAATACAACTTGTGCCTTTGTAACAACCAACCCTATTATGAAATTATATTTCAATGAAAAAAAAAAATAGAAAGGAGGCTTCTAAAAAATAGTTTTTAACACAATCTTTCAATTTACAATGTTTAATTTCATATTTTAGTTGAAACAACATCTTATAGAGGCAACAACAAATCATATGCCCGAAATGAACTTATAGGTTAGGCTACTTGACAAAAATCGCTACTGCAAAATAATGGAATCTATAAAGAGTCTATAACAAACCAGAAATGGGCCTACCCAAATCTATATTATTTTATTTACTCACTATCTGAGTAACAGTTTTGATAGATACAGTGGCTCTCCTGGTGTACAGTTATGTTTTACCCACTTCTTGCACTGTATGGACCTGACCAATGTGACAACCAACCCCACTAGTGTTCTTTTTGGTAGCAGTTGTGCTAGCAAGCACATGCTTTATACTAGCCTCTCCTGTTGTACTTTAAAATTGTAATAAGTGTAAAGTCCATCGAAAAGGAACACAGAAAAAAATCAAAAATTACATTATGATGTGAAGAACACTTTAAGTCCTCTCACCTCATTGACAAATGTTAAACTGCTGAAATGAAAATTTAGTCAGACAACTATTTTGAAAATTTACACACAAATATTTTTCAACAGCGATTATTTTGCGATTGTGAAAACTAAATCTGTTCTCCCTGTAATTGTTTTAAAAAGACTGAGATAATGTAAAACCAGCTGGGTGCGGAGGAATGTTTTACTCCCCTTTGAACTAAAACAACTGTTGCTAAAGATAAAGAGGAAGAAGATGAAATGAAGGTTTGCTTGCTCTGAGTGATGCAAGTAACCACTTTGGTCGAGTTACCCACCGTCTGTCAGCATATCCTCAGCTGAACTTTGCAGAGAAACCTCACTGTAATCTGAGGACATGCCTAATAACTAATCTCTATAATGCCTTAAATAAAGTTAAAAGCTCTCTCAGGAGCTTAAAGCCTTCTGGGGACTCTTGCTATTTATTTATTTTTTATTTTTTTACCTGCGCAGGGGAGACTTGTCAGATAAACACAAACTTATCACAGCTACTATGTTAGGAAGGAAAGGTCCAGCACACATGACATAAATGTATTAATAATAGATGTCTCCCACACAGCTGAGACAAATCCTCAGGCGCTGGAGGCGAGGTGATTGTTACTTCTGTATTGATCAAAAACCTTATCAAAGCTCTGCAGGTTTGTTGTGGAAATTCTCCCTGATGGGCTTAGAGATACTTTATCGGACCACCGTCTTGTCTCAGGTTATCTCAGGAGTTGAATCTAAATGGGATATGTGCTTGAGATTTGTTGTATTATCTTCATGCATCTGTTGCTAAATGCGACCTGGCATGTAGTTTGACAAATATAGATCATATCCCAACGTTCTTTGCTGCTGCTCCCTTCCCTGTTGGGACCTTTATTGGTAGATAACTGCAGTTTAATTAAGATTGTTAATGTTCAGTGATAAACCATTCAGACTGCTGCCAGAAACTTAATTTTCCTTCTGAATTCAGACACTCTTCATCAGGCACTTTGTGTGGATGTAAATATTTTAAAACTTTGCATTAGTTATCAATTTTCTCCGTGTGACAGTATTCTCTGTTATTATCTCTGTCCCCACTCTTACAGGACTTTAATTTTTAAAACTGCTGCCACTGCCCGTCTTTCTATCTCTTTATAGGCTTTGTCATCTCTCTTATTGTTCCGAGCTGGAAGAGAGAAATAAATCTGCCCTTTCTGCTGCGGACAAAAGCAATCAAAGATGCAGGGAGGGCGGGAGCGGAGGACCAGGGGAAGTAGCAGTTCTGGTGAAGTCAGATGGACTGATTAAAAATGCAGTTTCTTGCTTTCTTCTCTTTATTAGATGCATGCACAATTCACATAAATTGGCACACAGGGATGTCCAAAACCCTGGGAGCTTATCAAGTGCAAGATGAACCAGTATTTGAATGTATAATTAAATTTTGAAGTTCAAAATGAAATAATTTACCTGTAATGCAATGTTGTTGTTATTTTTGTCTTCTGCTGTTTCAAAATGTCAAAAACAATAACTGAGCTTATGCAAAGTGTCTTTAAAGTATCTTTTTTAGGGTTAGTGTTGGGTTTTTTGCCTCTAGGGAAGTTTTCCCTTAGATTAATAGTCCTTTTTGTAGTTTTCCTTTATTTTCAGCACAGAAGCCATGAACAGCATTTTCAGAGTTTTGGTGGGATAACATACCTCTGAATATCTCCATAATACAGAGGTCATTCTATCAAGGCTACTTTTAATAAATGCCAGCATATTTTGTCTGTTATACAGCAGCAGTTGCAGTTTTCTGTTTGTGAACGCAACATTCAGAGTCAGTTGAGGACAGTTTCAGCCTGCACCACATCTGCAGTAGTAGAGCGAGTTGTGGAGAGAATAAGGAGAAAAAGGCCTAAATGAGATGACAATTTCAAAGTTTCATCATAAATAGATGGACATACTGACCTATTATTTTTAGTGGACATGCAAAGGTATTCTTGCTGAAAATTATCTCTTAATGTCCTAAAAAATCATGAACATGACATGAACTTTTAATGACATGACTGTATCAGATCTCACAGCTTTTAAGCATTTTTGCAGCCAGGGGAGACTTTAAGTTGGTTTTTAGTGCAATATATTTTTGTACATCCTTTTAGCAAATCTTTCTACTTGGGGGAAGTTATTTTTGTCCTCTACCAGAGATCATTCCTGTTTTCCAAAGTACGATCTGTACTTAACAGCTAGATCTAAAGTCTGCAGACAGGTTTTCTTCTCAAAATCTCAACTTTCTCAGTTTCTGCCTAAAAGCTATATGCGATCACTCAGCCAAGGCAACTTGTTTCCAGGGTCTTTGCTAAGTTTACTTTCAAACTTCTGATGCTGAGTTGTGTTATGAATGCAGGAAAGGTTTTCCTTCTATAACTCATCCATGAAAAGTCATATTTGTTTACAACACACAGCAGTGCCCTCCCACTGCAGTGTCTCAAAACTCTTCCTGAACATTTTTTGCAGTTAAATTATGATCCAAGAACATTTCTCAGTCCTTTTGACTTTATCTTGACCTTCAACTGTTAACTGCGATGCTACCAACTGATATGCTCTTATTCCCATCTTTTCTGAGATTGGTTTAATTTGCAGATTGAAACAAGCAGCTCCATTTAATTGCAGCTTTTTATAGTAACAGAACTGTTAGACTATCTTTACCTGGCATTACATAACAAATGTGTCAAAAAACTCACATTTGAGACCTGGGTAAGGGTTGTCAAAGTGCTTTTATGGTCCTGTTTACACTTTCAAATCTTCATCAGAAACATTCAATAAATGCTTTACTTCACATTTGTTACATTTTGAAAAAAGGCTGACCTCTATTCGTTACTGCTACACAGATTTTAGCAAAGAATGTTCAAACTTTTGCATTCCTTTTTATTTCATTTATTTGTTAGTATTTAATCATGTTGCTGAAGTTTATACATCACAATATAATGCACAGTAGTTAAAATACAGCAAAATGACAACAAAAAAGGATCAGAGCTAAAGAGCAATTAAAATTACATTTTAGCTCATTAAACCTGGGTATTAAAACATGAAATTGAGACAAAGCAGTCAGTTATGTCAACTGAAAGCTTTGTAGCATATACCAAGTGTGAGGTATGATAACAGAAGGCAGATCATCCTACTAAGGCATGGCTGTCCACCTAAACAAACAGAAAGAGCTATGAGGGCATTAATATGAGAAGCATCCAGGAGGCCCAGAGGTGGTAACTCTGGAGCAGCTGGAGAGATCCACAGCTCAGGTGGGCAAACCTGCCAACAGGACATTCAGTAAAAGTGCACTCCACTAATCCAGCTTTAGGGAGGAGGAAGAAACCATTGTGGAAAGAAAGCCAATGAAGTCCCATTTGCAGTTTGCTACAAGCCATAGAGAATAAACAATAAAAAGGTGAAAAAAGGTGTATACATGGCGATACTGGATGATAACCTGGTAGAAGCTGCAACAAACTGGGACAGAGGTTCACCTTCCAGAAGGACAATGGCCCTAAACTCCCAGCCAGAGCTACGGTAGTGTAGGAGTCCGGACCAAAATCTAATAGAGAATCTGCGGAAAACTTGAAAAATGCTGTGTCCAGATGCTCACAATCCAATCTGACTGAGGTTTAGCAGTTTTGCAAAGAATGTGCAAAATGTCAGTCTGTGGATGTGAAGGCATTTTTGGTAAAATGGCTGACCTCTTCTTACTGAAACAAACAGGGAGGCATGTTTTTACATAATATGTAAATATATAATTTACGTCATGTGTTGTCTGCTTCAGAGCGATCTTTAGTGATGAATCTTGAAGCAGAGTGATACACAGTATCTTGAAAGGAGAGGGCACCTCGGCTGTAAAAGACATCACCAGATTAGAGACCATGATTGTTGCTATAAATTTTGTGGTTGTGAAAATTGGGAAACTTCCCTTATTTCTAAACCCAGTATCTGTCTTCGTGTTAAAGTGGTTTTTAAAGTGCAGTTTTAAATAAACCCTGATGCCCAGATATTCGTGCTGTTAGCACTTGTATTTAAAGATTTCCTTTTTTGTAATAAATGTTTAAGCCTCACAAGAATACTCAACAGTGTCATCGGCCTAAAGATATAGTTATTCTTTGGCATGCTGATAGGTACTCCAGATAAGCTCTTCCGAAACCCTTTTAATCCTATAAGGCTATTTGTATGGCCTGTTGTAACCATTACACATCAATACCCCCCAAAGTAAACTCTTCACTGTTTGCAGAGTACTTGTTTTGCCACTAATGCTGCATCTTTGTGTGGTCAGCAGTCACTCAGGCTCATTATCATATTCCTCATTACGAGGGCAGATGTTTTGTCAGAGAAAACATTTGTCTCCCTGTCTCTCCGCTGCTGCAGAGTCATTTGCTGGTGTTTATTGACGGAGGAGGGAGGAGGCTACTGTCACCTTTCCTTGCATGCATGTGTTAGTGTGTGCAGCATAATAATGTTTGAAACGTCCTCCGCTCCAAAGACTTTTGATTACTCAGAGGAAATATGTAGTGGCTTTTGGGATCCTTTATCACAGAGGTTATCAATGCATTGTTGAAGGCTGCTTCTGTGTGAACATTATTAATAGTTGCCCAGCATTTTCTCCAAAGAAATTACATTTTTGTCCTTTTTTTACTTTCTGACTCTCTGCCCTTCATCCTCCATCAAATGCACTTATTATTCTCAGCCCTGATGTCCTTTCATTTAGTATCCCTACTTGTTAATTGGTCCTCTCTCCTTCACTTCCAGATGAGGGCCAGACGATTTGCCACAACCCTCCGGAGCTGGCGGGCCAGCGGGTGGCGGAGGTCGGCATGCAGCTGCGGGCGGACTGCCACCGGGGCCTGGGCTACTGGGACTACCTCTTCTTCATCGCCATTGGCTTTGTCATCTTCTCGGCTGGCACACTATCAGCTTGGGTGATGGGCGTGCTCATGGTGCTGTACGAGCGCTACACCAAGCGCAAGAGCGAGGAGCTGGACAGCGACGACGAGGATGAGAGGGGGCCCATGCATGGAAGCGGTGGAGGAGGGAACCAGGGAAACGGGGATCTGAGCAAACCCAGCATGCAGGTGTGACAGGCTGGTGTGGAGAAGCACCTGCAAACGTTACTTGAAGGAAAGATGAGAGAACAGACATGGAGGAAAAAGAAGCCTCCGCTGTGAACTGAGATCTGCTTGTCTCTTCTTGTTGCAGATTTAAATATCGCAAATGCTCTTTAATATATTGAAAAGTGCATGTTGAAGTGTGTGTGTGTGAGAGAGAGAGAAACAATCAGAGACAGCAATAAGGATGCCTTCAAATTAGGAGAACAGAATGACCTCTGAGATTATTGAGAGCAATAACCCTGCACATGCAACCACGAGTTCCTCCATACGATGAAAAGTGCTCTTCACCAACACCTTGTGTGAGTGGCACTCTCAAGCACACAAATACAGTTCATCCAGAAAATAAAGATAAAGGGGAGGAGGTTCACAAAATAGACCCATGCCTTAAATCTGCCAGAGTGGAAACAGGGAAACTGGTTTATATCAGTGTTTAAAAGGTATTCTCAGAATGCCCTAAGGTTGAAATAGTCGCCATTAGCCGTTCTCTGTTCAGGACGAAATATATCCACGTAGAGTAAAAACTCATTTTCGGGTACATAATGAATTAGACAAAAAACGAAGTAGTGTGAATGTACATAAAACAAATTAATCACAACTCACTGAAATACAAACAACAAACACAGAAAGTTCAGGGACCTGATGTTCAAAGGTAACTCGTCTGGCTCTTCATTAAGGTTGCAAAGGGGTGCTGTAATTCCAGGAACGTTTTATGGGAAGTTAAGCAGAGAAACCTTGGAAACATTTCAAACTGGAAGCTCTCCATAGAAATCCATGGAGATTAACTGGAGACTGGGGCTGATTTAAGCAAACCACATCAGACACAAACAAATAAATCTTTTTTTTTGTAATAGGCAGATATCCATGCAACATACAGTAATACAGTTCAAAAAGTTACAATTGACTAGATTTATTTGTAGGCAAAATACAATTCTTTTAACTATTTGCTTAATTTGTTTTGTAGCCTTATTGACTGACCGCTGGTTAGATACAAAAACTGACGCAGTTTTGACACATGTGGGACTCGAGGAGATTAGCAGATTTAGATTAGTTAGTGATTTCTTTTGAATGTAAAAATATCTTGGTTCCTAAAACGCTTTGCAAGTTTCTAACAAAGCAGCTTGATGCCACTTAAAACCTTGTTTGAGCTGATCTTGAATATATGGTGCATTCAATTTGTACTCAGATGTTGGAACTTCAAAGCTCCAAATTAGGACCCGAAATTCAGATTCAATGAAGCGGCTGTGCAAATAAAACTCAATGAAAGTTACAGGAAAATACTGTTTTTTGCACATCTGATGATTTTTCCATCTACTTAAAACCAACAAAATATGAGATTGCAATCAGTACCAAATATTTCAGCCCAGGATTGATTTTTCTGCTTATCTGCTTCTACGCTGGTCCTATATATTCAAGACTTTCAACTATAGGTGATCTAATGCAGTCCAGATTTATTAAAACCACCTTTCAAATGTCTGTTAGCTCTGATAGGAAGCTCTGAAGCAGATCAACATTAGCTAAATGTTTACAGAGCTTAACTTGTTGTATCTCGTCTCTCTCTTTGTCAAATATTCTTTTTTCTACTTAGTTCCCAAAATGCTCCTAAATAAATGTTTTACAAGAGGTGGAGGGTTCTTTAGTGTTTCTATAGCTGAGTGTTGACCTACCTGACAGAAAGTCTTTTTTAGTCGATTCTATCAACATAACAGGAGGTCTCAAATATAGATTTGGGTTGTTAGGCTTAAAGAGTCACCTTCATTATACTAGGCACCTTGACGACAGACCAGTGATTTTAATATTGAGAGATCTTCTACCACAAGATCTTGCTACATCCCTGCTCTACTGCTTATATTTGAGAGCTTGTTCCTATTATCTTGTATTGCTGAGAGCTGTTAGCACAGCAACACTTAGCAAGTCTCATTGGTTCCTAATGGACAGGTTCAACCCAGGTCTGAGTTCTGAGGCAAATCGAATTGCTTCACCTCATGTGAAGCAATTGTAATCAGGCAAAAGTATTATTACGCTAAAGATGATCGAGATAAACAGTTGTAGTCACACTTTTTCTCACAATTACTGCAGAGGAATAACCTGCAGCCAGAAGTTATGACTCTGATTTCACTTCGCCACCAACTGGCAATGCACAAATGCATCATTATAGATGCCCACCTCCTAGTTCCTGGGCCTGCTTTCTAGTTTGGTGTCATTTTCCTGTTAAAAATCATTCCCCTGTAAAGGCCGACAAAGTCTTCCTCTGGTAACACCAAGTGACCTCATAACATGTTTGTGCTAAGCATAGGCTTTTCTTTAGGCTTCTGTGTCTACACTGTGAGCCACACAGTGCAGTAAGCAGATCTAACATGCTGGAGTTCCTGAAGTGGGGCAGATTCATGGTGGCTGCACATGAAGATGGTAATAAGAGTGATTTAATCAGTCAAGCACTCAATGATGACTTTACATGATGTGACTGGTCTCCTCTCTTGGTTGGCCTTATGTGCAGTGCACATTCAAGGCTAGGAAAACGTATTTAATCCCTTTCAGATTTTTTCTGTTTTTGCTTTTTTATCACACCTAAAGGTTTCAGATCATCAGACAAATTTTATTAGCAAAGAAAGTGACACTGTTTTTGGAAACAACTGCCATCTAGTGTTTGTGATAACTGTAAATTAGTCGCTAGCAGTGGCATGGAGGAGTTATGGCCCACTCTTTAAATAATTGTTCTAATTCAGCCGCATTGGAGGGCAACTGATTTAAGTCTGGACTTTGACAAGGCAATTCCAAAACCCTAATTCTTTCAAGCCCTTCAGAGGTGGACTTGCTGGCGTGCTTCGGGTTATTGTCCTATTGCATAACCCGAATGTGCCAGAGCTTAGTGAGTCTCAAACGGATGGCTTGACATTCTCCTTTAGGATTTTCGGTAGTTTCTAAGTTAAAACAAGTAAAAACGTGACAAGACAAAAAAAAAATCATCCTGGTTTCACAGTTTAGGAGAAAGGCCTATTCACTTCTGTGGACCTGCCTGGACCTCAGGGTAACTAGAAGCAAATGATCATTAGATCTAAGAGGTCAGGATGCAGGAGATCAGACATGGGCAGGAGCCTGTCCATTCAGGGCCTTATGGGTAATCAATACAAATTTTAAATCAATTCTAAAACAAACAGGGAGCCAGTGAAGGGAGATATGTTAATGCTTTTTTTGTTCTTGTAAAAAGATGAGCTGCGGCTTTCAGGACTAACTGCAGTTGTGAGAGGTTGGCCTGGCTAACACCAACATACAGAGTTACAATAATCCAGCTGGGAGCTAACAAAGGCATAAATCACCCATTCAAAATTATTAAAAGATAAAAATGGTTTCACTTTAGATAAAAATCCCAGTTTTAAAAAGAATCTTTTTACTACAGAGTTTTTCCGCTTCTCAAGGCTAAAATTCTTATCAAGGATCACCCCAAGATTTTTAAAATGAAATTTTAGAAACTGCTCCAGGGTACCTAGAGGAGGAGGAGAAGCTCTACGATTTCCACAGGGACCAAAAATAATAACTTTGGTTTTATTTTTATGGAAGTTTTGAAAATTTGAGGCCTTCCAAGCATTTAGCTTGGTGAGACAGTTAAACAGTGGTTGTGGTAAAACATGATGATTACGCTTTAACTGAAAATATATCTGCATATGAATGAAATGAGATGTTAAATGTTCTAAGGATGGAGAATAAGGTGAGCATGTAAATGGAAAATAAAATGGGTCCAGGAATTGATCCTCGAGGGAACTCCACACGTGAGGGGAGCTGAGTGGGAAACAGATTCTCCGAGGCTTAAGAAGATACTTCTGTCGGACAAATAAGACCTAAACCAATCCTTTGTAGAGCCTTTGATACCACATAAGTCCAGCTGGGAGATCAAAATATTGTGGTCAACTGTTTCAAATGCAGCTGTCAGATCTAAAAGCAGGAGAACAGCTGAGTTTCCTGAATATGTAGCTAGTAAAAGATCATTAAAAACCTTTAAAAATGCAGTTTTAGTGCTGTAGGGGGTTTTATAGCCAAACTGAAACATTTCAAGAATATTGTGTGCAGCTGAATAAAAAGTATCAGTTCTGAAAATGTTGATTAAAAAGTTGAAAAGGGCCTAAAATTTGAAAGAACAAATGAATCAATGTTAGGTTTCTTTAGCATTGGCTGCAGAATGATAAATGATACATAGGTGGAAGATGATCAGAAGCCCCTTCTCTTCCATCCTTCCTTGCCTCCGCCATGTCCGTAACAGGTAGGAGTTCAGAGATGATAAACAACAAACTTCCTGATGGAGATGGGGCGGGAAAAGAGTGCGGGACAATGTCAGAAGTGTGAATTGTTTCTGACAGACACACCGATCCGCTTGAGTGATTGATAGCAATGCCTACATTAATGTCCTTTGCTGAGAAGGTAAACGCTTAAAGGATAAATCTCAAGCAAGCTTGACTGCGTGTGTCACTGAGTATTCGTGAATACACACAGGTGTATTTATGGCTTCTGGCGGCATATCTTAATGTTGATGCACACGAGTGGCTTCGGCTTTATTTATAATTTTACAATGGTGGGGGAACTAGTCATCAAAGTAACACACCTTATCTGACACAAAGTGAAGCACAGGAAGCAGCTCACTCTCTGCCTTTCACTCACTCACACACACACGCACACACACACGCACACATATCCAACGCATGCACAGTGAATCTCAAGGGCACAGCTAAAGTCAGAGCCGCAGGCCTGAGAACATTAACACTCCTTTTTTGGTCTCTCTTGCCATGCATCACCACATCCTCTTATCCTCCCCTTCATCTTCAATCTGACACCACCATCAGCTTTCACACAGACACACACCTGGACTCATAATTTACCTCAGCTAAAGCTTTATGCTGTCATTATCAGATCGTTTTGGCCCGAGGGAAGCTTAGAGAGCCGTCTGTCCTTCATATGTTACATCAAAATCATTTGGCACAGAAGGACATGACCTCTCAGCAGCAACATGCCTGTACTTATCGGAGAACAACAATATTTCCTGTCTGGAGGTTGTGAATATTTTCAGTTTGTTGCTGGTAGTTGTACAGCAGATAGATAACGGCAGTTATTTGTGTGTTGTAAGTCAGAGTGTGGCAGTAGAGCAATTTTTTAAGTGGTGCTAACATGTCGCTGGGCGGAGCAGAGGACACAGCAAAAATACCTGAGATGTTAAAGAACAAGGGCTTGTGTTTGTCGTGTAGAAAGTGTCAAACGATCAGCTGAGAAAGACATCTTGGCAGGCCAGTCAGGTGATCTGTAGATCTGTAGAGAAGTTGGGAAACTCATGGATTAAAGGAATATATATATATATCTATATATATATAGATATATATATATATATAGTGAAGGAAGGAAAGTTGTCAGTAATATGAATTTTTCCACCAAAGCAGGTCCAGTACATAACCCAGGCTGGTGCTACACCCAGTTCTTAGCTGGTTCTGTTAAACAGCTGGTTTGGTTTTTTAACAACCTGAGAGCCATCTTGTAATTCCATGAATATAAACCTCTCATCCAGTAGATATTTGATCCTCTCTCAGCTCTGTTCTGGGACTTTGTGGAGGATAGTAGAGCAGGGAGACAATTTAACTTCAAAAATAGTCTTAGTAAACAGATGTACTAGTCCCATTATATTAACACAATTTAATCACTGACAGTATTTCACCAATCAGCTTTTAAAGAGCTGACTGGTGATTTGATCAGCGGTAGTAATGGAAAAACAGTTAAACTAAATATATTCAGTAAGATTTATTAACACTACTTCATACTTCATGGTATTTATAGATCAAATGTTTTTGGGGAAATGAGTTAGAAATGTTCAATATGGATTCAGTGAAAAAGATCTGTGAGTGGATTGACTTACTAAAGATACATGGCAAGTGACTGATCTGATGTTTTGTAAATGCTGAAGCAATATGTTTTTAATGTTTTTCTAACCTAAATTAAGGGAGACACTATAGGCCTATACATACTCCACAAGAACAGAGATTTAGTCTCTCCCACGCCTGCAGGAGTTAAAATGACGTCATTCTTGTTTTTGACATTTCATCTGGGCAGGCCTTTATTCTTGGGTGCTGTCCAACAACTCATGTAAAGTATGAAATGTTCTGGTTAAAAAGAGCTTTGTTCTTGTTCTTGTCACTTTATGAAATTTCTCTGTTGTTGCAGAGTATATAGAGGCCTTAACTCGGGGGTTTGAACATGCTGCACACAATGCTTTGATTGGTTGTTGGGTCTCTGTGAGCGTCTCTTGAGAGAAGCGATTCTTTCCTCTGGCCCGCCTCAAAGTTAGCGCAAAGAAAGAATCAGTTTGCCGGTGCTTAAATCAGAGCTTACAGCAGCAGAAACACAATAAACTGGTGCTAAGCAAGCACTAGCACCAGTTTATCACTGAAACCAGTTTGCATGGGAAAAAAAACCTCTACCTTCACCTTATCTTGAGTAGAAACATGTTTTTTCAAAGTGAGTTTGTTGAAAAGTCGAGAAATCGTCTGAGTGGTTAAAGACTAACAGTTAGTCAGATGGTCATTGTTTTGGGTCATTTTAACAACATAAAAAGAAATAAATGTGTGGGTTACGACATATTATTAGAGATTAATCTTCTACAGGGAATGTTGTTAAGTCTGTTGCTGTTTTCTCAGCTGGACAACATCTGAGTTACTGCTCTAAAGTTATGTGTGCTGAGGCTGCTGGCTGTATCAGTCCTCCCAATCAGCTCATCAGGGGTCCAGGATAATTTCCAAACCACTGCAACAGGAATGCAATAGGAAAAACATAGGAATGTTTCCATTTCAGATACCACTGCCCAACTGATGCCTGATTGAAAATGCAAAAACATTTACTCCAGGGGAAGACGTGGGTACTGGTCTCAAGGTATACTGTGGTTTTAAAGAATTCCAGTTTCAAAACCATCATACCACTCGTATGGTCCTTTGAATAAAATGCCAAAGAAAGCTTCAAAGTGAGCAGAGTTTGTAGTGAAGTTACTCCACACCCAGGCACTTTTATTTCTCCTGTTTACAGGAAAAACAGTCGGCACCTTGAAAATAGGATGGAAACCAAAGGGTTTCTCCAATTATTTTTATTAAGGGTATGCTCATTTGAAAATCAAGTTGGTCTGCTAAAAGTCTAGAGCAGGTTGTTACGCACAGACAGTATTTATTCTATATTTTATTATAAGTCTTCTACTTCTGAGTGCATCTGTTAAAATAAGAAAATCCCTTAATATTACCTACTGTTTTTAGCTGACTCCGTCTTTATTTTTACTTGACTTTTTGTGACTGAAATAGCTTTTATTGTTTGATTTTCGTAAAACACTTTTCGGTATCATGAGCAAATGAACCAGGTGACTGGTCAACACTCTCAACTGTGTTCTCAATAACACTTATAAATCCTATATAGTCAGTATCCCATCTATAATAATGAGTAGTATTTATCAGCAGCAGAGTAATAAAATACAGAGTAAAAGTTATTGCTTAAAAAAACCATTTAGATCATATTATGCGTTTTTTTTCTTTAAGCGTTTGTGTTAAAACTGTAATACATCAAAAGTCTGGTATTTACCAAAATTTATCATACCACGGTAACAAGTCCTAGGTGATAAGGCAAATTGATTCAGGCGGCTGGCTCCTCTAATGTAACTCGCACAGCAACAGAAAACAGCAACAAACTCAACTTGTTACAAAGTGTAGAAAGTTACAGTAATATCCTCTAATTTAGTGGATCCGACTACTTAATACCTAATAGGTACCTCTTACCAAACATTCTGTGGATTTCTTCATTTTTATACTAACTCACTGCAAAATGGCATTTTTCTACTATAAGTAAGATAACTATTGCTGACAATAAATAAAAACTATCTTATTAAAGAATTTACTGCATACTTTGCCTTTGTTCTGGGATTAAGAGCACAATGTTGCCGCTGAGGGGTTACAAAAATGTCATGTTGTTGCTCAGATACTCATTGCTGAGAGTGTTGATCTTTGTCGTGATCCAAGCAAGTGATGAATAAGAGCCAGGGGCTGCTTTGAAATTTCTACCCTCCACTCGTAATCACTTGACACATACTGTGTGTGTGTGTGTGTGTGTGTGTGTGTGTGTGTGTGTGTATGCAAACAAGTTGAAGATCTCATGTTGCCTGCTGTTAAGAAATCAGAGTGCTGTGATGGCTCGCTGCTGACGCTGCAGATTTCATACATCCCTTAAGAGTCCTACAGTCCTTAGTGTTGGTGTGTGTGTTTATGTGCGTCCGAAACTGGATTTCTGACACAGAATCTGACCTACTGTACCTGCTGAGAAACAGTCTGTTATGTGTTTTTTTCCCCTGTCATTTGTTTGAGATTTTCCTTTAGTTTTGTACCTTATGAATCATAAGCAATAAAGAAGTTACCGAAGAATTCTGGTTTCGCTGAAGCTGAATGTTAGAGTTTGGGGGCTTTAGAGGGACAGAGGTTTGGATAAGTCTATTACTGAGTGAGAATGCTAGGACTCATTACTGTGAAATGACTGAGATGTAGACTTACGTGTGTTTCTAAAATCATATAGACAGTGCCTTGCACAAGTTTACATATACTTTGAACATTTTCACATAACTCCATATCTTTTCATTGACAGACCAACAGTAGTGCATAATTGTAAAGTGAAAGGAGAAGAATCCATGGTTTTACAAATAAAAATCTTAAAAAGTGTGGCATGCTTTTGTATTTAGCCTCCTTTACACTGAAACAGACATGAGCCATGTACCGGTATCAAGGTATACTAGAGGTTTATAAAACAAACATGTTCTGTCATTCTATTCTTATGTTTTAAAGTCCTTTTAATGAAATGCTAAAATGTGAATTGGACCAGAAGTATAATACCAGGACTAGATGGAAAAAGAGTGAAAAAGCTGCCAAAGATAATGTGATCATAAAGTTATTATACTGTGAGAGTCTCACATTGTTCCAGTGTCTACCTGTGAGTAATTTAATCTCAGTTTAGGGTTGTAACAGTTGTTCTCTTCTACTGCATAAATATAAGACTCTGAAATTCAAAAGTTGCATCCATTCTTTAGACTGTGGAAACCATCGTGGTTCATTTCATGTAAAATCAAATCCTGAGACTTTTAGTTTGGCGCATGCAGACAAATGACTTGAATCGTATTACAGCACTATTCATAGAAATCTCAGTCAATAGGGAAAACATTTATTTCATTAATCCTTCAAAATTGAAGAATGCGGCAGCTTTATAAGTATTACTTTTTTCTGAGACAGGGAATATATATGAGAACTAATCTTCTAAGACGTGACGTCTTAATGAAGATAAATGTGTTATTAATGTTGAGGTAGAGTGAACAAATTTGACACTCCATAATATTGTTTACCTTTTTATAATTTTGACAAGATGGAGCTACTTTTCAGACAAACAAAGCCATTGTGTTTTCTTTGACATACAGTATGGAGTGTAGAGCACTGTTATGGTCAAATTGGATAAGAATAATCTGGTTCATAATATATATATATATATATTTATATTTATATATATATGGCTGCACGGTGGCGCAGTTGGTAGCACTGTTGCCTTGCAGCAAGAAGGTCCTGGGATCGATTCCTGGCCAGGGGTCTTTCTGCATGGTGTTTGCATGTTCTCCCCGTGCATGCGTGGGTTCTCACCGGGTACTCCGGCTTCCCCCCACAGTCCAAAGACATGCCTGTTAGGTTAATTGGTCTCTCTAAATTGACCTTAGGTGTATGAATGAGTGTGTGCATGGTTGTTTGTGTGTTGCCCTGCGATGGACTGGCGATCTGTCCAGGGTGTACCTTGCCCATAGACTGCTGGAGATAGGCACCAGCTCCCCCACGACCCACTATGGAATAAGTGGTAGAAAATGACTGACTGACTATATTTATATATATAATAATCCATTGCTAGACATTAGCTTCAGTCTAAACAGCTTAGTCTCCTTCAGCTATATCAGGGCTGTTTCTGACCCAAACCAAAAGCATTTCCTTCTGCACCCAGATCTTACCGACTGACCTTATTTACCGCAACTACTGGGGAAAAATGACTTAACAATTCACCTCTGTATACTTAATGACATCAAATACACTAGAAATGAACACTTATAGATCACAAGTTGAAGCAGTAAGGCTGATATTGAACATTTGTAACCTTGTGTGTGTGTACTCTGCATCTTTGTGTGTTTTTGCTGAACTTGCCTGTTAGAGCTGGGTTTTTACAGAAATCAACAATAATAATAAAGCCAGGCCCCATTTCAATAAACTGGACACGGCCTGTCTGTTAACTGCTGCTGTAGATTGTCCACAAATTAGAGCCTATACACACACATGCAGTCAGAACAGTGATTCTGTGAGCAACCTGGAGGAGCAAACAGAGGCTAACAGATGACTTTCGTGAACGTTTTAATGAATATTTGCTCTCCCCTCTCTTCAACGTGCTTTATGAACAGCAACCCACCCCACAACTTCTATTCTCTTTCTTTCCACTCCCTTGTTCCGTGACACCAGTTGTTCTGCCAGCTGCTCAGTCGCTGCGTTAACCACTGGCAGGGTGTGAGCTCTAATCCATCACACAACCCCTGAAAATGCTGGATGTCCCAGCTTTGGATCTTCCGAAAGCTTCCCATCCAGGGAGACTGGAAAAGCTGCAGACAGGCATACAGAGAGATAGCAGACAAACAATGTGCTTACAGACTAATTCTATTTTTGCTTTTTGTCACAATTTTATGTCACCGATCATAACATAATAATTTCATGTAAACGTGTTTATTTCTGCAATATTTGTCCTAAAACTGTCTTAGTGCTGTCCTCTTTGGGTTGAACTGTGGTTACTGCAGTTGAATTTTCCTATTGGTTCAAACGGTACAGGTGGGTACATGCTTAAGACAAAGCCCCCGTGTTCAGGTATAAAACCGTCTCACTCAGACACGTCGCCTACGGACCACACCCCAGCTTAACCCCCTCTGGTCATCCTCACACCTGGGGCGTCCCACTTTGGTGGCATTTTTCAAAATTTGTCTTGGGGCAGAGTTATTATTTTACATGGGGTTTAGTTCCACTTTAAGGTCATGCCACAGCACCTCATTCAGATTTAAGTTCAGACTTTGGTTAGGCCAATCCAACACCTCAACAGAATATTTCCCTAAAGTCTTAGGTATCATCAAAATATCTTTTGGAAACATCAGACATGTCTTTATTGTTCTTTTTGGTTGGTCAGTAGTGGTTTTGGCCTTGAAGATTCACACAGATGTCATTGTTGCCCAGTCTCTTTTTGTATTGTTACATCTTCAACACTAACCTTAAATAAGCCTAGTCTGGCCTTAAGATGTTGCTCTGTGACCTCCCGGATAAGTTGTCAATGTGCTTCTGAAGTAATTTTGGTAGGCTGGCCACTCCAGGGAAGGTTCACACATTGTTTCATATTTCTCAGATAACTTCTCTCATTGAGGTTCAGTGGAGTCCCAAAGCCCTAAACATGTCTCTTGTCATTTTTTCCAGACAGATAAATGTTAATGTCTGTTTTCTCATCTGTTTTTGAATCTCTATAAATTAGGGCATGATGTGCTGCTTTTTGAGCTCTTCTAGCATACTTCATGTTGCCAGAAGGGATCTTTTTAAGGGATTTCATGATTCTATGGATGTAGTGGTATTTAGGCCTGGGTGTGGAAAGGGAAAGTAATCTCAAAAGTGTGTTTAATTCAAGTTAATTCATTATTTAACAAGCAAAAGAATTACTCTTCCCAACAGGGCCAGGTTGGTTTGGATAGCTATTTTCCCTTAATGAATGAAATCATTGAAAACTGCTTTTGGCATTTACCTTGGATTATTTTTGTTATGTTTGTTTATCTTAAAACATTTAATTGATTGTGACAAAAAAGCAAAGAAACTGAAGAAATCTATAAGGGGGCTAACACTTTTTGACACAAATGCATTTACAGAAGTAAAAACTCAAACCTCCAGAGGAGAAGCAAAGCAGCTATGTGAGATTCAAACATTTTGTGTTAACACATTGTCAGTGTGTGAGTGGGTGAGAGTGTCTTTAAGTTTGTGTGTTCAGTTTGGTCTGATCCCTTCATCTCTCTGAGGGCAATTTTAGAGCAGGAGCATGAAGCATAGAGTCCACCTAATGCAATAAGTCAATAATACATCCCATCATTGCTTCCTTCTGGGGAATGCATGAGCCTTTTCTCCCCCTGCAGATTGATCCCTTTCCAACCAGTTCAACATTTTAACATTCTGGTTCACAGCCCTCATTTCACACTTGATGACAGTGCTGCTGTGGGTACAGTTATAGTAGAGATAAAGCCTTCTTTCCATTTAGATTAAGTGGTGTAAACGCTACGTGGAATAATGTACAAGAGAAGGCGAAATGTTCTGCATAACTTTTAGTGACCCCACTTTATGAGAGTGCATATATAGTTGCATTTGCTAGCATTAAAACTACTGTAAGTGGCATTATGTGAGCCAAAAGAAGCATGGCCGTTGGTATAGTTTCCTGTGCATGCTAATACAGTGACATTTGGATCAGCTTAGAAGAAAGTGAAAAAATTACTTGTCCATAAAGAAAAATATTCCAAGAAGGTCTACCAGGCTGAGTGGCTCCTGCTATGTATGCAGTCAGCGGCTCTGTTGACAAAATGATCAGAGTCATCACAAGATCGTCAGTAAAAACACAAAGGGAACAAAGGCAAGCAAAAAAATAAAGAAGGACTAATCAATTTATCTAAATTGAAAGGGTAATAAACATTTGTATTGTAATATACATATTATTTTCTTTATTACAGTACAACCACAAACTTCAGTATACTTTATTGAATTTATTTGACAGAGCAACTTAATGCGGTACATTATTGTGAAGTGGAAAGACAATGGAAAATTATACATGGTTTTCTGTTTTGGCAAACACTTGTATTCAGACCCCTGAGTCAATACTTTAATATAACCTTTTCACAGTTCTTTCTGCTGCAGGTCATTTGGCGGCTGTTTCTACCAACCGTGCACATCTAGAGACTGAAATGCTGGTTCAGTTTTCTTTGTACAACCTTGGGCAGATTGGATGGAGAGCATCTGGGAAAATCTATTTAAGTCTTGCCACACATTCTGAGTTGAATTAAAATCTGGACTTTGACTGGGCCATTACAACACATACATATACTTTGATCATATTCATAGTCTATCACTTAAAATATGCCAATAAAATATACTGAGATCTGTTGTAATGTGACAAAATTGGGTATGCCCCAGGTCAAACCCAGAACATGCTAAATGGACTCTCCTGGACCTGTTATCCCGAAAGGATGGATGGATGGATGGATGGATGGATGGATGGATGGATGGCACTTAGACAAAGGAAATCAAATCCCATAGTGAACACTAAAGCACCGGGCTCTAATCTTCATAGTCTCTCATCTCTTTCTATTGCCTGTATGAACACATTCAAACACAAGCTGCTTCTGTCTGACTTGCACATCAAGCTATTTAAAACTGCAGTAACTTATAATAAGAGTTATCTTTTGCTATTATTAAAACATGTTCAGCTTTGAACCAACAGCTGTGATTTCATTCTTTTAGAAAAGTGTGTTTCAACTGGTATCTTCTTGCTTTTCTGCGGTGATGTAAATCAACACTGTCCTTTTTGTCAGGAAGGTAAAGAGGTGATTGATTTAGCCTCGGCACCAACACCCAGACACTGGAGGAGGGAATGACTGAAGGGTCGAGACAGAACAGAAAACATTCCTGCAACATTACTCAAATGATCTCAAATAATCTTAAATGTGCATTGTTCTTTCTCTTACCTTTTAACCTTTTCAAATCTTTTTCATTTTACTACCATTTCTGATGCCTCTGGTGTGTCTCCTGACCTCAGTTTGCTCTCATTTCTTTTCTACTCTACCTCTCTCAATATTCATCTTGTGGCCTTTTTTCTTTCTGCTCTGCCTCGTGTCTCCCCTTCTATTTTTGGCAGGAACAGCAGTTTTATTATCCAATGTGACCTCTGTCAGGATGGGTCATATACCGCAGTGGGGCCATCTTCACTTGAAACTTAATGCTGGAATAAGTAGAAAAATAGGGACACAGCTGAGGGAGATAGATAGGGCAACATCCAATCAGATAGTCTATCAATCCTCTGCGCCCAGTAGGTGGGATGGTACAGTCTAGCAGCTAAAGGTATAAAATATTTATTTATGTAAGTGTGTACATTTAAAATATTTGAGACAATGTGTGTTTGATTACTTGCTGCTGTACCCCTTCTTGGTTAGGGAAGCGCTACTGAGGCTGCGGGTTGTCTGCTGAAGGATGGGATAGCAAACATGGCCACACTTTGTCTCTGTTGCCAGTTCAGAGGAGCGTCAATCGATCCTGACAACTCAGTGTATCACCGGGTCAAACGGGCAGAGTGAGAGAATAAAACAAGAAACCCAAGCTTCCAATATTTCCCTCTTGCTGCTCCTGCAAACATCTTGTTTGCATTTTGCACTCAACATGACCACGCCAGTCTTCATTGATTGCACATTGCACCAGTAAGAGCAGAGTGTGAAGGTTCAATTAGCAGGGTAAGAGCACAGTTTTGCTCAAAATATTGAAATGCACACAACATTATGGGTGACATACCAGAGTTCAAAAGAGGACAAATTGTTGGTGCACGTCTTGCTGGCGCATCTGTGACCAAGACAGCAAGTCTTTGTGATGTATCAAGAGCCACGATATCCAGGGTAATGTCAGCATACCACCAAGAAGGACGAACCACATCCAACAGGATTAACTGTGGACGCAAGAGGAAGCTGTCTGAAAGGGATGTCCGGGTGCTAACCCGGATTGTATCCAAAAAACATAAAACCACGGCTGCCCAAATCACGGCAGAATTAAATGTGCACCTCAACTCTCCTGTTTCCACCAGAACTGTCCGTTGGGAGCTCCACAGGGTCAATATACACGGCCGGGCTGCTACAGCCAAACTTTTGGTAACTCATGCCAATGCCAAACGTCGGTTTCAATGGTGCAAGGAGCGCAAATCTTGGGCTGTGGACAATGTGAAACATGTATTGTTCTCTGATGAGTCCACCTTTACTGTTTTCCCCACATCCAGGAGAGTTACGGTGTGGAGAAGCCCCAAAGAAGCGTACCACCCAGACTGTTGCATGCCCAGAGTGAAGCATGGGGGTGGATCAGTGATGGTTTGGGCTGCCATATCATGGCATTCCCTTGGTCCAATACTTGTGCTAGATGGGCGCGTCACTGCCAAGGACTACCGAACCATTCTTGAGGACCATATGCATCCAATGGTTCAAACATTGTATCCTGAAGGTGGTGTCGTGTATCAGGATGACAATGCACCAATACACACAGCAAGACTGGTGAAAGATTGGTTTGATGAACATGAAAGTGAAGTTGAACATCTCCCATGGCCTGCACAGTCACCAGATCTAAATATTATTGAGCCACTTTGGGGTGTTTTGGAGGAGCGAGTCAGGAAACGTTTTCCTCCACCAGTATCACGTAGTGACCTGGCCACTATCCTGCAAGAAGAATGGCTTAAAATCCCTCTGACCACTGTGCAGGACTTGTATATGTCATTCCCAAGACAAATTGATGCTGTATTGGCCGCAAAAGGAGGCCCTACACCATACTAATAAATTATTGTGGTCTAAAACCAGGTGTTTCAGTTTCATTGTCCAACCTCTGTACATTGCCAATAAAATAAAATAAAATTTGTGGTTGTAGCATAACAAAATGAGGAAAAATTGAAAGGGTTTATTCTTACTTTTAAATGCCACGCAGACAGCAAAACATGTAGAAGGACATAGTGGTGGATGTAGTTTATATAGAGTCTCATCGAGGAGAACTTTTAACTAAATCAATAGTTATAATTCTCCAGTTCCAGAAAATAGCAGAAAGATTCTTGTTTCTGTTTTAATTGATTATACAAGGGAATCTTATACAGAGATGTAATGAGTGTTTCTATCACTCTGGCTTCCTGACCTCAACATGCTGACCTCCTCTTCGAGGATCAGTTCTGCAGGTATATTTGCCTGCAGAACTGATCTTGCTGAGAAAATAGTGAGTTCTTATTTAGTGGATGAATAAAGGATGAGTACAGCACACAAATTAAAGATTAGCAAAAGTAGAGTGAGAGGGAAAACGTATTGTAACGTAAATACACATTGTGTGATTCTGTTAGACTGAGCCACATGTTCTCCAGATTTTTCTCCGCACAACCAATCTGCTTTTTAATGCAATGCAATCTTAAAGTGTTTTCCTTGCTTTACATTGAGTGCGTGGTCAGGGTGGGGAGCCTGAATCTGTGCTGAGCTGGAAGAGAAGGTGAAAAGGCAGATTAAACCTCAGAATAGCTTCTCAGTGTGCCTCTAATAGAGCTCATCTTCCTCTGAGACCAACAGCTCATTACCACAGAGCTGCCCCTAAGGACCATCGCACCCCCCCACCCCCCTATTTTGTCATCAGCTTCTAACCCCTTTCTTCAAACCCCTGTATCTGCATTAACAACTGTTAGCAATATTAAAGTACACATCATTCATTGAACTATTTTATTTTACATTCGTCCACCATTTAGTCCAACCACTTTATGTTTAAGCCAAGGACTCACACACACCTCCTCTGCCTCTGTTCCCCTCTGTCCCCTCGCAGGACGGCTCGTGTCGACGCTTTTCCTGATTTGGAAGGTTTTGATGAGAATTCCCCACCTTAATCTCTTCTGTTTCCTTACTTAACCCTCCCAGGGGCTTGCGAGAGCTGTTCTGACCGGCACACACCCACTGACGCATTCAAAAATGACTGGATCACGATCACCTCCTTGCACACACTTGCTTTAATGTACACTTAATGAGGTCTTGAGTCTTTTACTCTTTCAGCCTCTTTGCTTTTTTCCTGTCCATCAGGAGTCATAATTATCATTCTGGTGCTCTACTTCGGTGTCAGATCGAATAATAGACTAAAAAAATCTCTGAGCTGCTGTCAGAACTTAACCTGACTGGATAATTATCTAAGTAGTCAGTATCAGGTAAATAAACAAGGATTTTTGTTCCTACATTTATGTCAAATAAAAGGTCAATGTGTTTGTGAATATGAAAATATGGAGAAAAAGAAAGAAGTTGTGTTCGTTGTTTGCCGTTCAAAAGGAGAAGTTTACATGCCAGCTGTTGAGATGATGGCGATGTCATCGTGAATTAGATGGTCTGGATGTGGTGGAGCATGCTTCATTTGGTTAGCTTGTGATAAGCTCCATCTCTTTAAGTATCATCCCAAACACCCACTGTGGACACTGACGTTTATTTGTATTTATTTCACACATAAGAATATATAAAACAAATGTGGTGTGCATTTGTATTCAGTCCCCTTTACTCTGAGGCACCTAAATAAAATATGGAATTTAATCTTAGTATAAATCAAGCTGTTCTGTGAAGGCCTCAGAGGTAACATCAGTGAACAAACAGCATAAAGACGACTGGGAAACACAGCAGACAGTTCAGGGAGGAAGTTGTGGAGACCTTTAAAGCAGGGTTAGGTTACAAAACAATCATAAACTTTAAACATCTAACATGGGTATTGTTCAATTCATCATATTCTCTGGGGGGGGGGACGACCAAGTGGTTGTTTACCCGTGAGACAGGTCATGGTGGATAATGGTGTGCCAGGATGATAAGTTGGTCCTGGGGTTTCAGACGTAGGTGCAGTGGAAGGAGGAGGGTGGACAGGGTTCTTGAATGGAGATCCAAGGAGCGAAGAATTCAGGAGGCTGCCAACCTGTGTGGTCCAACAAAGTAACAAGAGGCTTGAGTCTTTGTTCATGGAGCTGGATCGCTTCTTTCCAGAAGTGGGTAATCCAGGCAGAGTTCCACGCAGAAGGCAAGGTCAGGTTCAGGTAATCCACTAAGGGCAACACTCTGTCAGTGAGTTGCTGGCAGCCTCCTCCTTATATACTCCTCAGCAGGTAATCAAAGGAATGATGAACACCTGTCACCTCTCCTCCAGGATCCACGCCATCTAGGGGCTAAGCACAGTAAAAGCACCAAACATACAGACAAGGCACAGATCCTGACACAAATGATGATCGTAGCAAACATGGAGGAAGATACTCTCATTAGGTGAGATCAAAACAGAGTGTTTTGATTTAGATGCAAAACACAATGTGTGATTGAACATCAACTCTTCAAAACAACCTGAACATATAATCTCCATGTTAAAACATGGCAATAACTCCAGCATGGACTGGAAGTTGGTGCGATTTGATGGAAAGATGCGTGGAGCTGAATACAGGACAATCCTGGACAAAAATCCGGGTTGGGGCTACAAAAAACTAGAGACTGTTGGGAGTTTCACTATCCAGCAGAAGAAAACCCTTGAACATACAATCAGAGCTGCAATAGAATGGTTTAGATTGGTGCATGTTAAAATGGCCCAGTCAAAGTACTGATCTAGAACCAACCAAGAATCTGTGGAAATTGCTGGTCAGGTGATCCGATCTGGGTGAGCTTGAGCTATTTTGCAAAGAAGAATGGGCAAACATTTCAGTCTCCAGATGAGCAAAGCTTAAAGAGGCATACCAACTACAACTACTTAAATCGCAGCTAAAGGTATTCTAAAAGTATTGACTCAGGTTGGCTGAATACAAAAGCCTACGTTTTTCATATTTTTATTTGAAACGTATTTGAAAACCATGTATTCTCTCCTTATAATTTCCAATCATGTGCCCATTTATGTTGATCTATTATACAATCCCAATAAAATAGATGGAAGATAATAATGGCATCATGAAAAATGGTAGAATAATTCAAAGGGTGTGAAAACATTTACAACGCACTGTATTCTGTAAAGGTATCGACTTCTGTAAAATGAAAGGCATTCATGCATTTCAGCCAAAACACAAATAAATTCTCACATGTCCTTCTCCCAGAAATGCTGGCTCAGCCCCTTGCATACCTGGCAATAGCTGCAGTCCTTGTGTGATGGATGGCCTGTTGAACCTGTTCAGGGTAAAGGTGTCATCTGACGCCCCCTCAAGAGACGCTGGGCGTTAAAAACCCACAAAGAAGAGACGGTGTAGTAACAGTGAGTCAAACTAACTGACTTCTTGATGAACAAAACAGTTGTGTGAGTAAACACAACATAGCTTTAATAAGCTATTTTCAAGTATAGAAGGAAAAATTTATAACACAGAGCACTCCTGCACTTTAACCCCTGTCCCTTCTCACATACCTCTGCAGCTCTTTACGTTTGGCTGTGATATTTCTATGAATCCCAGGAGATTAAATACTACATCTTTTTCCATCATCTGCCTTGTGCCCACTGATAAACCTCCTCATAAATGCACACTTTACCCCAGCAAGATGATATAATAAGAAAATGTCTATCAGTATTTGCCTAATATGCAGGTTTACATATCTGCAAAAGCAGGGTCAGCTATTCTGAGACCTGCAGCTAAACTCAGCCTTTTATAGATCAATGCGAAAAGAAGGAAGGAAAACACAAGAAGACGGCAACAGAAGAACAAGAGGCATAATTACATTTTTCCTGTCCTCCAAATAACCCTCCTCTTTTCACCAAGATGCTTTGCTATTGATCTGACATAAGAGCTGTGAGCGTATGAGTGAAGGGAGAGCAGATGAGTGCAGCTCTCCACAAAACTGATTCAGCCTGACCGAGCTCCAAATGTGTGTAAGAGTAAACGAAAAACCCCTTTGAGCCTCGTTTGGAGGATTTACAAAGTCGATCCTTACATAAATCCTGACAGCTCAAAATGAGACATGACATATGAAGTACATCCGTGGGAGCTTCAAAATTGATCACTATCTGAGCATGTTTGTGGCATTTACACTGCAATATATGTTCTTTTGCATCACACAATATGGTAGAGATAACGCATTACTGCTATTGGAGTTAGCACCACGAGTACCTGCACGGTGGAAGGTATTTGCGTGATGTGGTGAATTGTGTAAGTTAAACCTTGTCGTATCCTTCCTCAACCCAATCACCTTCCAATACACACACTACTGCTTGGGCCAGGTACTAAAACAACCCAGCAGGTTAAGATTTATGGAAATCATAGTGAATTTTAGAATTTGTTTTTTTAGCTGCACTCATAACATAGTGACACAGCGGCAGTGAGTAAACCATGGCTGACCAAATTCACAAAAACTGTATCATGTTTTTAAATAAGTTAATGTTAAACTTCAACTTTATCACATGTTGTTAGGTTAAAACCACAAACTTCAATTAATTTTATTGAGATGTTATGTGACAAACCCACACAAAGCAGAGGAGAAACATGAAATGGAATAAAAGTGGAAATGGATCAAAACACCCTCAAAAGTTAACTAATTAGTAAATAGAGTCTACTTGTGTGTAATTTAATCTCAGTATAAATGCAGCTGTTCTATGAAGGCCTCAGAGGTTAGTGAACAATGGAGACCAAGGAGCACAGCAGACAGGACAGGGAGAAAGCTGGGGAGAACTTTAGGTTATAGAACAATGCTTTAAACATCTAGTAGATCACTGTTCAATTTATTAACTGAAAATGGAAAGAATATGAACAGTAAACACAGAGAGGACTGTTGGCCACCATCAATGCTGAAGTTGGCTCCTGATTTGTAGCTTCCCTACAGTGCTCACCTGAAGGACTTTTGAACAGCTTGTTTGTTTGTTTAATTTAGTCTGGACTTGATTTCTTTGTTCTTTATGAAACAGTAATTTGACAGAAAAGAGATTAAAAGACATGCAGTAAATAGCCTGAGGACAGGAAGTGAAGCCCTGCACATACTGCTCCTGCTCTACCAACTGACCCGCCAATCACCCCTGGACTGGATTTAATCATCTAATACCCAAGAGCAGTTGAAGCACGTTTTAATTGTATTTAAGATATTAGGTCATAGATGACAGAGAACTTCCTTCAGCTCAATCAGGACAAATACAAAGTTTTAGTTTTTATTGCAGAACATGGCAATGAATGAAGACACGTACAAACCTGAGCTAGAACATAATTATTTATGTACAGATGTAAACCCTTCAATAGATTGAACCAAATTATCTCGTAGTTCCACAGACTGTCCTCATGAGATTGTCAAATTGCTTTGATGATGATTTTAAAAAAAAACTCTGTGTAAATTTGAAGTGCCCTCTAAAGCCAATTATCTTTTTCTGCTAAAAGCAACCTTGTCCTTTCCTCCTGCTAGGAATATTTCAGTGCACCCTGAGTCCCTGACCTCTGATTTCATCTGGTTCTTCTAGTGTGTTTTGAAATGGACTGTTTTCTAAAAAGGTAAATAAAAAGTTTTGAAAACTAGTAGAATCTAATGATCCTAATGGCTATCTAGGTGTCAACATGTCAAAAAAGCTCTAACTTCTGTGTTTGTTTAAGTTGTTAGTTCATTAATCGTTAGATTAGTCTGATTACTAAAAGTCTATTTATTGATTCTTTTAGGCACTACAGGCAAGAAAGCCAATCATTTTGCAATAGTATTGTTAAGATTGTGATTTTAGGGATAAATATTTTTTATAATGTATTTTTCTCACACCTTTGATTCAAATGTCAGCTTGAAAAACCATATTAAACATGTTACAAAAATGTACTTCATCATCTAAAGAACATTGCCAGAGATTAAGATTTTCCTTTCTGTCCAATGCAGAGACATTAGTACGAGCTTTCATAACTTGTTGAATTGATCATTGTAAGGCTCCATGTTCTGGTCTTCCTAAAAATAATTATAGCTCCATTAAAGCGCCTGACAAGGGCTAGGAATACTAACCATCTTAAAGTCTCTACAATGGCTACCTGTGCACTTTAGAACTGATTTAAAGGTTTTACTGATATTACAACTTTTTATGGTCTTAGCCCACCCTAATAATCAGTGTTCGTCTTATTCTTCACTCCATCCTGGCCCCTCCAGTCTATTGTAGGGGGTCTTCTATTGATTCCTAAAGGGCCCTCAGGTCTCAGCGTCCTGAAACCTGAGGGCACCTGAGTTTGGATGATTTTTAAACAGACACTTAAGATTCAATCTGGCTTTTCATTGAAGGAACATGTCATTGTGTTTTCTTATTTTATTAATTGTTATTTATTGGTATTTTATTTATTGCCAATTTAAGCAAGTATTATCTACTCATTTGTGGGTTTTTAATTTTTTTTGTTTGTTTTTTTATTGGTTTTTTTACACCATTGTGTTACCTCAGTTAAACATCCTATTAAATCCTTAGATTTCTTTTATCTTTTGTATTGTGTGTGTGTGCGTGCGTGTGTGTGTGTGTGTGTGTGTGTGTGTGTGTGTGTGTGTGTGTGTGTGTTTGTGTGTGTTTGCTTGCTTATTTAGTTTGATAAGGTTTTAATATCTATTTTGCATTAGTTAGCCTGTTTTTAACCTCCACGATACACTTTTACACATCTCTGTATAAAAAGTGATCTACAAGTAATGTTTGTTTGATCTTAAGTTGAAAATCTAAAATATTAACCCTGATCAAAGATGAACTACATTTTTTTTTTAAAACCTTTGGTATTTTTGTGACACCACCAAAAAGCATTTTCAACACTTTTTGGCTTTAGATACACTTCAGAAGTTTCAAAGACAAAAATCCCAACTGGACCAGTCAAACCAGGATTACAGGTTCTTTAAATGAACAGTTTAAGTTTATGAAATCTTTATTTGCAAAATACAAAGATTTTGGACTTTTAATCTCCCCGAAATTATGCGTATATCTTGTTTCAGTCTCACAAACCTGACTTCTCATCTTGTGAGCTGGTTCCACCTCTAGCTGAGAAAAATAAATGTAAACATAACATCAGAGAATCCAGCATTTATCTTCCAACTGCTTTGACTGTGTGTGCAGTATTTTGTTAAAGTTTGTCTTGCAGTTGATTATATTTAAAATCAGGACCAAAGGTAAGTTTCATCTAAATGATGGAAAATTCAGGATGTGGAGTTGGAGGTTTTCCACAGTTTTGAAATTTAAAAAAAGATAATACATAATCATTAAGGCATTTTTTACTAACTGTGTTGTAAGATTTTACTTTGCTGTGCTAAAATATAAATTCCTCTTACTGTTAGTGATTGCTTGTCCAACCTGAGAAAAACAGACTGAGATTAAATAAGTTGCAAATTGATGCCAATGAATAAAACTCAAATATAATACCTGATGGCATCACATCCAATCCATCTGTGATCAAAACGCTCACAGTTACCTGCTCTGTAAGGCCTGCCAGCTAAATGTAGGAGCCATACACATTGGGTTCCTTTGTTTTGTGTCAGAATGGAGGGCTCTGAGAAGGGCTCTCCAGCTGCGCTCAGCACCAGCAACTCTATTTATAAAGAGAGCGCGAGGCGTGGGAGAAGAGCATTATGTAGTGTCAATATTTTAGACACCAGAAAACTACGATGATGTGTTGCTCTAGTAAGAGGGCAGAGAGAGGAGATATCTGTGTGTCTGAATTCTCACACACACACACACACACACACACACACACACACACACACACACACACACACACACATGGTGGCCTGGCCTATAATCATCCCCATTTAAAATGCTAATTTGCTCTCTCCCGCAGGTGCCTGAGTGTGTTTTAGACTAAATTGCTCGTCATAGCGGGTCAATCTGAGCTTAATGAATTCATGTGTTCTCTCATTACACTTACCAATGCAGGATGTCGGACGGCAGGCAGGTGTTGTGAGCACTTGAGGGTTTGAAAGCAAAGCCTGCGCCCTCTTCTTGCCTTCTCAGTTCGCTCAGATGAAGTTCCACGTGTGCCCATGAATATTTCACTCGCTCTCTTGGATTAGATTTGACCTTTGACCTTCTTCATTACAGGATATGTTTTATGTAGCTCAGTGACTCTAAACTACCAGTCAGATAGGATCACCAATCCTGGGGTGATCCACATCGGCCCACATTTGACTTTGACGTGAAACAGCAATTGAAAGCAGCTTACCCAAATTGAGTAGGTTTCATACTCTTCTTATAAAGGTATTTATGCCCATTCACACAGCTATATGTTCTCAATTGCATTTAGGCCTGGACTTGGACTAAGCCATTCTAACACATGAATATGTGAATATTTATTGTAGCTCTGACTTTATGTTTAAGGTCATAGTCCTGCTGCAAGATGAAACTCTGCCCCAGTCTCTGTCTCTTTTCTTCCACGATCACCCTGTATTTAGCTCCATCCATCTTCCCTTCAACTCTAAGCAGCTTCCTTTTTACATGCTGAAGAACAGCTGCCCCGCAACATGATGCTGCCTCCACCATGTTTCACCTTGGGGATGATGTATTCAGGGTGATGTGCAGTGTTAGTTTTCAGTCATGCATAGAGTTTCACCTGAAGGCCAAAAGTTTCATTTTGATCTCATCTGACCCAAGCCTTGCTTGGCCCCTCCTTGGCTTGAGTCAAGCTGCAAACGGGTATCTAATGACTTTCTTCTTGCTGCTCTTCCATATATCCCACATTTATGGAGTGAACGACTAACAGACCTGTCCAGGGTGTACCCCGTCTCTCACCCATAGACTGGTGGAGATAGGCACCAGCTTCCCCACGACCCACTATGGAAGAAGCGGTATAGAAAATGACTGACTGACTGACGACAAACAGTTGTCTTGTTGACATTTTGTTCTGCCTGAGCTGTGGATTTCTGCAGCTCCTCCAGAGTTACCACAGGTCTGGATGCTTCTCTGACAAATGCTCTCCTTGATGAGCCTGACAGTTTGGACGGTCATGTCTTGGTAGGTCTGCAGGTGTCGTCTTTTATTTTCGGATGATAGATTGAGAGACTGAGATTAAACCGACTCTATTTGCTAATTAGGTGACTTCTGAGGCCAACTGGTGGCGCTGTATTAACGTGAACTAGAAAGAATACAAATGTGTGCTACAGTTTTCTGAAAACATTGTATAATGTTTTTTTTTTCTGCTTTCCAAATATGCACCTACCACATAAAATCCAAATCAAATATAATAAGGTTTGATCACAGGACAAAAAAGTGTGTAACTTAATAATAATCAAGCTGCTTACCTTTATGTTGCTTTCAAAATGTAAAATAGAACATTATAATCAATCTACAATAACAGAAATCCCAACTGCTAATGCAGGATTGTTTCAGTACAGGCTAAACCTACTTAAACACATACGTTTATCATCTCATGCTTATAGTTTAATTCTGGACTTCATCATCGTTTTACTTGCTGCTGCCTGAAATCAGTGTGCACAGCCAAACCCAGAGAATGCAGCTATCACAGGCCATTTTATCTCCAGCTATGTGGGACAGGAAGAGGGTTGATAGTAATATATTCTAAACGCTAAACATTATCCTGGCCAAGCGTATGTAACAACTGCCAACTGACATGAATCAGAATGATAATCCTCCAGAGAAGACACTATCTGAAGGGTTACGGAAATGAAAACTAATAAAAGCAGAAGAAAAATACATCAAGTATACAAAGGTTGCATGGATGATATAAAAGTGTCTGCTAGCTGTTTGTGTTTCAAAGTAATAAGGAATCAATCTTATGCAAGTGACTGATTTAGAGTTCAACATCTCAATGCATGGCTATAAATTAGCTCATACAGAATTGGTGCCATGGGAGGCTTAAACATAGCACAAACACGCCATGCAATCATTACAAACATGCAGAAAGCAGCAGGAAGCAGCGGGCATTTCTCTCCTTAGCCTCCATAGTCACTCAGAGTCAGGTTGTGGGGGCTCAAGATAAAGGAGGGAATAGATGTTGGGACTAAAAGTTTGACAAGCTGATTATTCATATTATTTGTTTTTAAAAAAAGTATTGTTAAGTTCTTAATAAATTATTTACAATGCCTTCCAAAGGTATTTTTAACATGTGGCAAAATGTATTTAGTGATGTTGTTGTGAACGGGTCTCGAGTCTTCTGCAGCCTCAAAGACTTTCTTCCAGGATCAGCTGTGACTAGCTTTCCTGTTCTTGTTATGGAAAGTCTCCCCACAGAATGATGCTGCCACTACTATGCTTTACTGATGGTGTCAGAGCAGGTCCAGTGTTCATTTCAGGCACACCTACACACACATGCTCCATGAGATGTCCCATGCTTTGGATATTGTTTTGTAACCTAATCCTGCATTAAACTTGTCCACAGCCCTGTCCTCATGATGCTATTTGTTCACTAATGTTCTCTAAGAAACCTCTGATTGATAGATGGATTAATACCAAGATTAGATTTCACAAAGGTGGACTCTGGTGCAATTGGTTGCATTGGATTTTATTTAGCAGTCAGTCAGTCATTTTCTACCACTTATTCCATAGTGGGTCACGGGGAAGCTGGTGTCTATCTCCAGCAGTCTACGGGCAGGAGGTGGGGTCCACCCTGGACAGGTCGCCAGTCCATCGCAGGGTAACACACAAATAACCATGCACACACTCATACACCCAAAGGCAATTTAGAGAGACCTAAACAGACCTAACAGGCATGTCTTTGGACTATGGGAGGAAGCCGGAGTACCCGGTGAGAACCCACGCATGCATGGGGAGAACATGCAAACTCCATGCAGAAAGACCCCCGGCCAGGAATCGGACACAGGATCTTCTTGCTGCAAGGCAAGATTGCTACCAACTGCGCCATCATGCAGGCCGCATTGAAGCAATTTTTTTTAACATGAAAAGGTGTTTGGAAAACATTTGCAATGTACTGGAGCGAGCACGAAGCCAACGTCCTCCCTTGTATTTTTCACACTTCACACCCTGCAAACCTTAGCTTATTTATTTGTCAATTGATCAGCATGGAGGATTTTAGATACACAAAATCTTAAAATCCTCTTCAAACTCCAAACAAAGGAGAGTTTGTTTACCCCATATACAGCCCTCAGGGTCAGCACAGTGGCTACAAAAATGCTGCCAAAAATCCACTTGAACACCTTTCATTTGTCCTAAAAAGAAAACCCACAAACACCTGGAGATGAGAACTAATGTCTGAAACATGTATGTATGATTGCACAGTTCAGTAATTTTGTTCGCTAATATTTGATTTTTGACTGCTTTTGGCACATTTATAACTAATATTACCATCTGTTTATGTTAAGTTTTATTTAATTCCATGCAGACTCTATTTGTCCAAAACAAACTCTGGTACGACAGACATGTAAGATCAACACCTCATTTCAGAAATTTTACAAATCCTCAGTGTTTCCTGAGAAGCTGCATTTACATCCTGGAGCTCAGAGATTTAAATATATCCCATTCTCGGATATTTAAGAGGGGGCTTATGTAAAGAGAATTTTACCTCTGATTGATCTACCGCTACCATTACAGTGGAGGTGATACGGTATCAGATGTTAGGCTGCAGATCTCTCAAGAAAGAAACAAGAAATATACCCTGATACCTAGCAAATAGGTAGAGTGCCACGGAAAAGTATTCATATCCTTTAAACTTCACTTATCATTGGGATTTTGTTGATCTGTCACAGTTATGCAGTACTTTATCACCTAAACCCCTCCTTAAATAAATGCCACTCATATAATGAGAAGTTTCAGAAAGGATTGTATATTTGATTTACAGAAAATGAAGTATTGAAACACAGTTATGCTGAAAAAGGATTATTTGCATGTGTGCATTTCCCAGTCTGTTATATGCACTCACAACCAGCTGCTCCATTACTACCTGACACACATAGAGTACAAAGCCAGCTTCTTGTGGGGATGAGAGTCTTTTGCATGAATGTGGACAAACCTGGTTCTATCTGCCACATTAAATTAGCTTTGAATCTTGTCTTCTGTGCTCATTTGTGAGGGTGGGAAATCCAGAGGAGAGGCAGAAAGAAAAGAGGCCCGCTGGCATTATCTGATTTACTGATATCCAAATCAATCTGATGCTTAGCTTAACACATGTGCTCAGTGTGTGCGGGCGTAAAGGAACAAAGCACTTCTGGTTTTAAACTGTTATTAAGGCTGGAATTCACATGACTCTATAAGGTCCCTATTCAGTCCTGCTCCACATCTACTGGACTAAAAAACCCATAATCAGCCACCAACGGGCTAAGAAGACTTCTGGTCAATTATACTAAGCTAGGAAAATATGATGAGTAGATTTCATATGCAAAACCCTTTAGAAACCTACAAAATGAACTCAAGTGGTTTAAAGATACAGGGATGTGAGAAAATGTGAAACTGCTTAGTCAGCACTGATAGGTTGGGTGGAGGAAGAGAAAAAGAAATGTGATGATCTGATTCTCCGCTATTTCAACAAGTCTCAGCCTCTTTTTAAAAATGCACTTGTTTGCAATCTTCCCTTTTAGTATTAACTTAGTAGCAGTAGGAATATTCAACTACATTCTAAGTCTGTTCCTCCTCCTCAGCTCCTAATTTCTCTGTTGCTGGTTCGCTGCTGGCCTTTCCCCTCTCCTCTTGTTAGCTGATGTCTGTGGGTGGATAGCGCTGCTTCACTCATCCTCAACCCGTGAAACACCACTCATCCTGTCTTTCTCCTCGTTTTCATCTGTGCCGAAAACCTCTCTCAGCACCAGATCTTTCTTTTGCAGCATGCAAGCATGCAGCTGCGGGGCAGGTATAACATTTTTCTTTGGATTTCAGAGAAGCAGCAACCACTTAGGTTTAAATAGCATCAGAGCAGCATTTTATGTCAGTTTTACAGGCCATTGGAATGGGGCTCTTCTAAAATACTTCGGTGCAGCAGCTTTTTGTCAGCGAAAAATGGCCGATTTGAAAGCTGGAAAGAGACCATAACTACTCCTGAAGAGTATTCTTATTCCTTGATCTTCTTCACTTTCTTTTGTACAGCACATAGTTTGTATTAATAAAAAGCACAGACTTTTTTAAAAAAAGAGCTTCTGATAATGCTTTATAAGAATTTTATTTCCCACAAAGAACTCTGAAACGTGAGGGACGCATTCATATGCAGCTCTCTCAAATACAATCCAGCACATTAGTTAGATAAGCTGCTGAGAGGCCCATGGTGACTCTGGAGGAGATACAGAGATTCACAGCTCAGGTGAATCTGTTGACAGAACAGATATTAGGCGTGCTCTCAACATACCCATCCTTTAAGGAAGAGCTGCAAGAAGAAAGCCACAGTGCAATTGGGAGACACAGCAAACACACATAATAATTGTTCTGGTCAGATGAGTCCAAAACTGAACCTGGTTGTGAAACACTGTATGTGGTGCGAAATTAACACTGTACAATACGCTGAAAACACCATCCCCAATGGGAAACACGGTGGCCGTAGGATCACGATGTGGGAATGCTTTTCTTCAGCAGGGACATGGAAGGTGGTCAGAGTTGATGGGAAAATAAACGGAGTTTTAAACGTGACAATCCTGGAAGAAAACCTGTTGAAGACTGAAAAATACCTGGCAACTGGTGCTGAGGTTCACCTTCCAGAAGGACTATGACCTTAAAAACAAAACACAAATTTGTGTTAGACTGGCACACTGAAATAGAAAACCAAGTGAGAATATTTGGCAAGACTTAAAAAATGCTGGCAGAAGATCTCTAATAGCTCTGATGGAGCTTGAGCTATTTCGAGAAGAAAATCTGACAAAAATGTGCAAAGCTGGTAGATATTCCCCCAAAAACTCTTAAATGTAACTGCAGCCAAAGATGCTTCTGTTCAGTTCAGTTTATTTATATAAGGCACTTTACAAAAAAGATCCAATTTATACACAGAAATGTGTAGTCAGTTAATCCAATCATATAACCAGAGTCAAAGTCAGTTACATAGATTCAAATTTGATGCTAATTGTTATTCAGCACAGTCAAGTTCAGTTTATTCCTACTGATAGAAAGTTTTCTCTCTTAAGGAAACCCAGCTGATTGCCTCAAGTCACTCATTTGCAGCATTCTCTCCTGAACAAGCAAGTGGACAAGTAGATTGCATTGAGTCAATGACATCGCAGCAATCCCTCATACCGAGCATACATTTAACGACAGTAAAGAGGAAAACTCCCCTTTAACAGGGAGAAACCTCCAGCAGAACCAGCCTCTGTGTGAGCGGCCATCTGCCACGACCAACTGGGGGTTTGAAAGAACAGCGCAAACAAAAAATATAGCACTGGTCCAGGAGTACTTTCTATGTTAAAGAAAAAGTAAAGAGTAAATGGCAGCAGTAGCTTCTAAGTGGCCTTAAAAAAAAAATAATAATAAAAAAAATCTTCCACTTCACAATTACAGCTACTTTGGGCTATTTTTTTGAAGTTTGTGGTTCTGATCAGACAAAATATTAAAAAGATCAAATGTGTGAAAACCTCTGCAAGGCACTTGAAATTCCTTAGTCTGTTTGTTTTTTATTTATTTTTGCATACATAAAACCTGCTGCTGGTTCAAAACAATCTTCTCTTTAAAAGGAGTAAAACATCAGAGGAAATCTTCCAAGTGCAGAAAAATAGTCCTTCAGTTGCTCAAAACAGTCAAATTGGAGAGAGACTGAAAAACAAGAATGAAAGGGAAACTCCATGATTGCTTTAAATGTGCTAAATTGCAGTCAGACTATGGCTTCCACTGCAGACAGTTTCAGTGTAGAACTATGGCAGCTGTAACTGAAATTAGACCTTTACTTCCTATAAAACTACTAATGAAAAGCTAAATCAGATGAATATTGTTCATTTCCCCAGAATGCAATGTAAGAGTATAAATCAAACTCCAGCTCCAAAGAGAGACAGAATGAGGAGTGAGGAAAGACTGGGAATGGGGCAAGAAAGGAAAGGAGATTGAGAATCTGTGGGAAAATAATTAAGTCCATGGTCTGGCTCGCTGCAGGCCTGCGGCATACTGCTATAAAATGCTGATTCAGTAGACAGATAGATCAAGCAGTACAGGAGACAGAAGGGTGGGGGGTGTATAGAAAGAAATGCAATGAGGCGTTAAGGAATGGAGAGAGGTGTTGCAATGAAACCTACACCTACAAAGCTCAAAAATAATAAGAGTCAAAGTTATCTAAATAAAGAAGACACAGTTACAGATCCACGGTGTTAAAGAAGTACACCTTGGTATAAAGTGCATGGCAGGTTATCTGCAGGGTGCTCTGGACTTCATCAAGCATTGAACATTCTCCAGATACTTCAGAAACAGCCGCACAAGCTCCAAGCCTGCATTAAAAGAGCACAACACTGACACCTAGCGGTGTGTGTATGAAAGTGACTGCAGAACACTCCCTCGTCACAGTGCAGAGGGCAGCTCTTTAAAGCTGCTGTTAATAACCAAATCTAAGCGAGTACAGCTGGAAAACTGCATGTTTGAGACTAGAACCAATATTGCATCCTGTTGGGTGCAACATGAGGGGTCAGTCACAGTTTAAAGTTGTCAGTCTGTCACCAGCCTGGAGGACCAAAGGGAGCCCACATCTATAATGCATCAAACTGACTGTCAGTTAAACCTGAGACAATACAGGAGCGAGATCAGAATCAGAATCAGCTTTATTGCCAAGTTCGTGCATACAAACAAGGAATTTGACTCTGGTACACTTTGCTCTTTTGTTCTGTTTTTGCATTACAATGAGAGGGTGGCCTTTTTGATTTTTTTAATGAATATTCCTTTCTGATTACACAACAGAGGTCAAAAACAGTTTTGTCAAGTTACGTTTATAAGGGATTTTGACACAGATTTGGGTTTTATCAGAACCACAAATGTATTTGCATTGTTTTGTTGCAATCTGGGCTAAAAAAAAGCAAAACAAAAAAAAAGGCCATTTATGCTCTGTATTTACGGTCAAACTGTACCAAGCAACGTACATTTAAAAACATTTTTCTCATCAATGTTGCTTCTTCGGTTGTCTTGATCACCTGAGGTAAAAAAAAAATAATGATATCAGCGTGTCTTCCTCCTCAACTACAGAACTTGAGGTTTGATGTAATAAGCAGAGCAATCTGCTTTAGGAAATTATGCTTTGGCATCTAGAGTCATGGTAAAAAGAAAGTGCATCCACTAAAATTTTAGATTTTGGATTTCAGGACAGATAAAAAAAATATCTGGTCTCACATGGACTATCATTATTCATTGAATAAAAGTTAAACAACTGAAAGACAGGGCCTGAAAAAAGTGAACCCCTTGCTTTAACAGCTTGTAGGACAACCTTAAGTAGTGATAACTCTCAACAGTAAATCTCAATTATCGGCCTCCCACATAGAGGAATTATTTCCCGCTCTTCTTTTTTTGCTTCAGTTTATAGATATTAGGAGACTTTTGTTTCTCCACGGCTCACTTAAGGTCCAGTCACAGATTCAATTAGGTTGAGTTTGCGTATGTAGATTTGTTGCTGTGCGTGGGATCCCCGCCCTGTTAATGACCCAGCTTAGGTCAAACCACAGCTGTCGGACCGATGGCATCACATTCTACGCCAGATTACTTCGGGGTACAGAGGAGTTTGCGGTTGGCGCGGTGACTGCGGGGCCACAGATCCTGAGGGTGCAAACATATGATATATTTCCATTTCAGCAAGATTTAATTTGAACGAGTGTTTGAAGAGGTCTGAAAGTGACTACAGTGAACAAGCAGGAAGTTATTTCCCTCATCCTAAAATACGTTGTTTGTACTGGGATTTTCTGAGTTCCCAGCAGGAAATTCAAAAAGATCTCCCTGTTCCAGCTGGAATACTCAGAGGTCCTCAAGCAGCTCTGAGTTCAGTTTCAAATGCATCTCCTTGAAACAGTGGCACATATAGTGCTATAAAACTCCTTTAGTGTTTGGACACATAAAATGGAAATTATATATTCAGATTTATTTTTGCTACAATTAGCCAATCCCACTGGTTTTTCCAACTTATATATAGAACTCATTCAACCTGAGTGTAACATCTGCTAATTAGGCGTTTATGAAGATGGTCAAGAAGGAGGGGTTAAGTTTGTTGTTGTGTCACAAGCAGCTGCAGAAAAAAGCTTGTTACTCACTGATCTGTTGACAACAAATTACAATGTGAGTGGTTGTTTTCTGGCTGCGACTTATATTGGTTATTTCTAAACTATTATTAATAGAATTTTAAAGTTTTAAAGTTTTTATTTTTTTAATAAATCAGGTGCATTTGTCAACCTGTTGAATGTGAATTCACATCCTCTTGGGGGCCCCAGGCCAGCAGGGGGCCCTAACCAGCCACATCATCTTCTAAAACCTGAGCATCCTGTTTCACCTGACAGTATTTAATAAAACAAAATTACAAAATAGCCACACATTCCCACATAAATATCCCACTTTAGCTTAAAATGACCTTCAACGGAACCTTAGGAGCTTAGAAATCACCGGCCTCAAGCTCCGCTGGTCAGCCGTGGGGATCGATGAAAACAAATTAGATGTAAGTCAAGCAGCAGAGGTTTAGGCCCAGAATGAGAGGCGATGTCAGCCGTGTCCGTTCGCCTGGCTCTGTTCGTCTGGGCTGAGATCAGGTTGAACCTCTTCCTCTGGCAGGAGGCCCCAAGTCCTGAGCAGAGCGAGACGCAGAGCCGGGGCAGTGGAGAAGTACTCTTTCTGTCTCTCTGAGTAGGTCTGCGCTGGAGGGACGGTGTCTCGGTAGCTCCAGTCCTTGTGATAAAGAGAAATATGAAAATGTCATCATAAAAAAGGTTTAGAATAATCTAACATATATTTTATCTGGTGTGTGGTGAGCTAAATCCATATCCAGAGTTAGGTAGGAGGACAAATCAAACAGATTACATCAAATATATCGTCTCGGTGAGGGATTATCAAATTGTCATTGCTTTCATTCATTATTTAGGCACATGTATTTTAAAAACTTTCCATTGTTTGAACAAATGTGATATTTATTTGTTTAAATGGAAAAAAAGATAAAACATATCTCTATCTGTTTTACTGTGTACCCAACAAAACTGTCACAAGACTGCTCTTTTATCTAAAGATTATCTGTCTGCAGTTGTTTAGATTGAGACCGTTTTTTGTGTCTTTTCTTGTGTGTCTATAAGATGACTTGTTCACCTACCTGCCAGCGAAAGTTGAAAGCCTCCAGCAGCTTGATTCTGTCTTCTCTGGAAGGAACGCAGTCCGGAGGAGCGGGCTGCACTAGCTCAGAGCCCACCGTCACATCCTCAAACACCAGCAGGGCCCTGATAGCAAACCAGCCCCCGAAGCTCGGGTGAATGCACACTCCGAACATCTTCTGCAGAGCAAACAGACTTGATGAAACTGAGGTGGAGAAACAGCGACAATAAAAATTCCAGAGCAAAAACCAATTTGGTTTGATAAACTAATCAATAGCATCACTTTTCCAGCCCAGGGTTGGTCTGTGACGTCAGACTGTTGGTAGTAGAAAGCCGCTCCAGATACGTGTGCAGCAGTCTGTGCCAAGAACTTTGGCTTCCTGCTTGGCAGCAGTTCATAGTCATATCTTACATCCACCTTCAGTTCTGAAAAACACTGAGCGAGAGAAAGGGACGATATTTATGTGTCCCAAACAGGTCAGAAGTAACAAGTACAAACATTCATCTCACATCACCCCTTTACTGCCAAAAACAATAACACCCAAAGCATTAAAAACCGTCTGCAAAGCCTAGAACAAGAAAGGACCAGTCAACATCTCCATCAGACAGTAGATAACGTGCCCTTGTTAGTGCCTCAACGGGTCAGAGAACCTGAAGAAAGAAGTCCTTGTGTCCTAAAATGAATGAAAGATGGTACTAACTGAATTGTACTGCAAGTGTTTCAGACAAAAAGTTGTAAAGATGCAGGACGTGTCACATCAACATTCACTCAACAGTTTGGCAGATATTCAGCTTTACTGCCACACCTTCAATGCAGATCCTTGTTGGAAACAGAGACTCAACATGGGAACACCGGATCAGACCTGGTGCTTTGACGTGTCCATGTAAAGAGAGCAAAATGTATTCACACCCCTAGGACTTATCCAGTTTTGTCACATTATAACCACAAACCTTATTGTATTTTACTGGGATTTTAGGAAAATAGACAAAGAGTAGTGCATATTTGTCAAGCAGAAGAAAATGATAAAAGATTTTCTTTTTTTTTTTTTTTAAGTGTGGTGTGTATTTGTAGTCAGCCCCCTTTACTCTGATACCACAAATAAAGTCCAGTACAACCAACTGCCTTCAGAAGCACCTAATTTGTATTAGCATCCTCCTACGTGTCATTTAATCTCAGTATGAAACCTTTTGTTCTTTGAAGGCCTCAGAGGTTTGTTAAAGAACATTGGTGAACAAACAGCATCACCAAGGACAAGGAACACAGCAGACAGCTCAGGGAGAAGGCCGTGTAAACATTTAAAGTAGGATTAACCTAGAAAACAATATCCCAAGATTTGAACATCTTACAAAGCTCTGTTCGATCCAGCATCTGCATGGAACAGCAAACATACACAGACATGGCCGTCCTTCAAACTGACAGGCCAGGCAAGTTTAGTGAAGCAGTCAAAATGGCTATTGTAACTTTGGAGGAGCTATAGAGATCGGCAGCACGGGTGGGAGGATCTACCAACAGAACAACAACTAGCTTTGCACGCTAAAAAAAACTGGCCTTTTTAAAAGTAAAAAGGAGAAAGCAATAAAAAGTCTAATTTAGAGGGCACCACAACCTATGTACGGAACACAGTAAGCCTGTGATAGAAGGTGCTCTTGTCAGAAGACACCAAAATAGGATTATTACTTACAAAACGCCATGTCTGATGGAAAACTAACACTACACCGCAGCCTGAACACATCATCCCCACAGGTGAAACCTGGTGGGGGCAGCATCATGCTGTGGGAATGCTTTTCTTCTGCAGGGGCATGGAAGATGGTCAGAGGTGATGGCATGATGGATGGAGCTAAACCTCTTATAGGTGGCAAAAAGACATGAGACTGGGCTGGAGGTTCACCAACTAGCAAAACCATAAAATACACTTAGCTTTCTAGCTGGGCGGTGGCAAACTGTGAAAATGTTCAAGGAGTGTGAATACCTTTGCAAGTCTGTAAAGATATAACCCACAACTGGCCTGTGAAGCTTACAGTCAGATGTAAGCTGTAACATAATAACCATAAGACTATATCTGCCAGAGTCCCTTACTTCTACTCTAACCTGTGAGACAGCAGTGGAGACACAGTCCCGAACACATTGGTCTACAGGGTCACATAGCTTCTGAATGCCCCTCTGCTCCAAGAAGGGCAGGAAGGCTTGTTCAAACATAGCAGGAGTGCTGAGCACCACCACGGCCAAGGTATCATCTGGGTAAGGCAGGTGAAGGGAAGGAGGCAGCACTGAGTTATACCAGCCTACCTGCAAACATGGAGGGGCAAAAGGTCTGATAAGAACAAGCAAAGAAGGACAAGGTAACCACATACATACAATTCAACTCATTTATCTAGCTTTTGCTTCAGTAACTTTATATGTAGAACAATATATAATGATTAAGAAAGGCTAAACACGTATTCTCTCCGCAAACTCTTTAGCACAGACGTTAGAAGCTAGGTCAGCTAATCAGGGCTTGTAACAACGATGCATCCATACCTTTAGAGGGTACACTTCAAACCCTAGTTTAGTTAAACAGCTGCCTAATGGTCTTATTACACTCTCCACACTAGCGGGGGAAGCCGCCATTGTTGCGTTGGTAACGAGCGGCTTTGAATTGTGGGATATGGTGTTCTTTTGAAAGCACCATTGCGAAAGTTTCCGATTGTTTCGGCAACCGTTTGAATAAAATACAGTGAATGATCAAAATTACAAAAACACATCGTGATTGGTTGGTACTGAGTTGCTGTTTGATTGCTTTTTTGCCTTTCATTTCGTAAAATAAGTGATGGACAACAATACCCACAAATCCCATCCACATACGCCCTACGGAATCTCGTAGTGGTTAGATGTTTCACTTTCTTCCCCCATAAATTGCGGCGCCCCCTTTAGGGGGGAAGTGGGACCTACGGTTTGACGCTCAAATAAAGCCACCAGATGTGTTTTGTAAGTTGTAGATGTTCGTATGTCATACCAGACACTGACTTGCAAAGATTGGCCTAATTCTGTCACTATCCCGGCTCCACTATAGTGGATCACAGCCCGAGCATAAGGAAGGAGATTTCACATCTTGACCAACTTCACAGTGCTCTAATAAAACCGAATATTCTAAATCTATTTCATAACCAGGCAAAACAGGTTGTAAAAAACAATAATCCAAACAATAATACTATGATATATACAAAAAAAAAAAAAAAAAAAAAAAAAGATTTATTTGTACTTAAGAAAAACCAAAAACAATAAAAAAAAAAAAACGTACGGCTCTAATGTGTTTTACAGATCTTATCTAAATCATTTAAACTGTCAGTTATGATGTTATGTATCTTGTTGTGCTTTTGGAACAGGTGTATCTTCTATATTGTTTTGAATATGTCAAGTGAGAGCTGTAGGAGCATTAGAAAGGGTTTGTGTAGTGGTATAAAGGCAGCTGCTATAATATTAATGTATTTCAAAGAAAGAAAAAAAAACGATGAAAATGTTGAGATGCACATAGAACCTTTATTATTATAACAGTCCATGGTTTTAGCCCCGGTTTAGTGCAAATACGATGGTAAAAGTTGTCCAGAAGATGTCGCCAGAGAGCTTTACTTTGTCCACAATTGGTGGTGCGTTCAGGATCCTGCAAACCTTTGCCAAAGATGAACCAGACTTGTGGAGGACCTCAACTCTCTAAATTAGTAGGTTAATTATTAACCTATCTGTGGCATGCAAAACTTTGACATCATCTCCCAGGCTTTCCAAAATTATTTTATGGTATACTTATCTGGGTGTGCTGTCCTGACTTTAGTTTAAAAAGTATTTCTAAAGTTCTCTCTCATTATCTTGGCATTTAGCAAAAAACTAATGGAAATAACTGACCTAAAACAGGAAAAGGTCAGTCTGAGTTAATGTCAGACAGTGCAAAAGAAAGGTTATGTGTGAATTTATACAATTTATGTAAATATCAGATTCAACTGTAATGCCAAGATAGAAATAATTAGCAACAACCTCAGAAAAGCCAGAGCTACTGCCCATAAATCAGGGAAGGGTTATTAGGGTATTTACAAACAAAATAAAATGCATCATTCGACAGGGGAAAAGATTATTCTAAAATAATATAAAAAAGAAATAAAAAGGGCTCATTGCCTTCACAGTTTTGCATCTAACCACTATTGTAGAAATTGGTTGTTTATTAAGCATCTTAACTCATGTGGGGAAAGCCCCTCAAACTTAAGATATCCGTGATCCAAATACCAACCAATAAACAGCAAACCCAACAGTTTTATAAATAGAAAATGGTATTTTAGCACCAAATAACTAACTCTTCTAATAAACTAAAGTGTGAGTTCCGATGAGGCTTGTTTGTTAGATTAAAAGTACAATTAGAAAATAACCTTTAAGCTGGTATTTAACATATTTCAGGGGTGTACCTACTTTTGTTCCCACGGTTTTAGACATTAATAACTGTGGGTTGAGGGGCCAGCACAATTACACTCTTACACAAGCTTCACACTGACTATGTTTTTGAATCAAAGTGTATTTCATTGTTATCCCCTTGAACAGATGAAATAGAATATGTAAGGGGAACACGTGGCACTGCTGCTAGGAGAGAGAGCAGAGAGCGGCGGCAGCGACGGAGATCCTCCTTCCTTCAGTCGCTTCGACCACGCGTCCACTGCCAGGAGCTGCTGTTGCTGCTCACGACACACGGCCGAAGCCTCCTCAGATAGCTCCATAACTCTGATTCTGTAGATCAACAGAAAGTCTTCTATCAGACCGCGAACGAGTCAGAGAGGAAGGTCCTGCGAGAGACATTTGACAGGAAACGATACTTGCTTCATCGCTTTCTTTCTGAAGAGATGAAGACGATGATGATGGAGGCCAAACTCTGGATTCCTCTTTGTGCGCTTTTGCTTGTCAGCCTGAGATCCGTTGCTGATGGTATGTATTTTTATTTTATTGTTCAAAAACGGTCACTGCTGTATTTACTAACTTACCATCAGGGGCGCTTCTAGAAAGTTTTGTAAGGGGTGGCCACATGGAGGCCAAGAGCAAACTTGGGCTTTCAGACCAAAACCCAAAGACACAACAGTGTCTATTATACATGTTGCTATGGCAGAACTTGGCTGATAAATAAAATGATGATTATAAAACTGTAACTATAACATATTTTTGACCAAAATGTGCTCTCCTGATGTCAATTGAGGGCAGGAAGAGGAGTGAGTGACAGACATTCAAACATGGGCTCTATAAAGGACTAAAAAGATAGTGGATTGATAGAAAAAATATACCCTGGGTTATAAATGTGAGGAAACCTGTGCCTGATTTGATTAAGAGATAGAAATGTGGCATGTAAAGAATAGAGGAAAAGAGAAATGTGAAAAACATTGACTGTCATCTCATAAATGTGATCACTGTTCGGATCTATTTAAGTTAGTTTGTTTGGCTTGTTGGGAGCAGTGTTGTCATAGAATAAAATAAAATAAAATAGATAAATATATGTTACATGTCTCCGAAACTTGTCCACTCCTCTCGTAAGTTCATATATACAATATGTTATGATTATAAGACATCAAATTTCCCTTCACCAACCCCAGCCTCCCTTCTTGGGGACCTGCTGCATCATATTAGATAGAACCGCTATTCGCTGTCGCCGGATATGTAAACATAACGATAGTTGTCCTTTTTTTGACAGAGGCAACTTTAAGAAAAATGTAATCACCTTTAACCTGTTGAGTAACATTACATGTTTAAATACATTCATAACATTTAATCATTAAATGCATACATAAATAAATAAATGGGAAAGTTATTATTGTTGAGGGGGGGGGGATCTCCAACACTTCACACAAAAGTGTGCTTCTTTGACAATTAAGCTTTATTTCCCACTTGTTTCACTGGCTGCACATCTCATCCTCATCTGCCTACCTTCCTCTTCCTTTTTCAGATTTAATGTCTGTGCCTCTTACATTTCCTGTGCATCTCTCTCAACCCGCCTTCCGCTTCAGTTCTACCTGTTTCAAACCACTTTGTCTTTTGTTCTTTTCCGTCAGCATCTCCCACATGAAAGCGAAATGAACCCCTGACATTTGAAATGTTTTTTTTTTGGCCTGAGCCGTCTTCCTAAATGGAAAGCAGGACTCCACCGGAGCAAATATTTTGGCTGTAATTGACGAAAGTAGAACATTGTGATAAATGACGCATCTAATTATGTGCAGCAGCACGATGTCATTTTACTCTTATGCTAATTGCTTGCCTCTGCGGTGCAGCACACTTTATGCAGAGCATTAAAGCAGTGTTGTGGTAGCTGTCTCAGGTTTTTACTGTGGAGGGAAGGAGACAAATGGCATTTCATGAACTCTTTCCAAGAAAATCTCCTCTAAGCTTTCATAACAAAGACCAAATCCCGAAATAAGTAGCCTCTATTACCATTGTAGTCAGTTCTTTTTGATACACAAAGCTAACAAAAATAAGCTTCTGCTGACATGCAAAGGTTAATTATTTAAAATATGTTGGAATAAACACTGTTTACTGATGTGAAAATGTATTTGCCCCATACCAGGGTTTTTCTGTTTTTGCTTTTTTGTCATAATTACATTTTTAGTTAAGCAATGCATTTTAACATCAGACAAGGATACATACAGTAAATACAAAAAAAGCCCAGTTTTTAAATGATAATTTAATCTCTAAGAGAAAAAAGGCTTTCCAAAACCACCTGGCCCTATGTGAAAAAGTAATTACCCCCTAAATGAGTCTTTTATGTCTCTGAGGGGGAATTGTGGCCCACTCTTATTTGCAGAATTGGTGTATTTCAGCCACATTTGGAGAGTTTTGGAGCATGGGCAGTTTGTTTAGGGTCATGCCACAACATCTTAAATTTAAGTTCAGACGTAGACTAGGCAACTCCAAAACCTTTAGAAAACCATTTAGAGGTGGACCTACTGGTGTGCATCTGGTGTCACAAACTGATGGCCTGGCATTCTCCTTCAGGACTTCCTGTTAAAGACCAGAATTCATGGTTCCAACAATTACATCAATTTGTATGAAGCAGTGAAGTAGTCCCAGATGTTTTATTTTTGGTATGATGCTCTTTTTCTGAAATGCTGTTGGGTTTGCAGCAGATATAATAGGATACACATCTTCTGGGAAAACTGCCATGGGTACCATAAGCCTTTCCAGGCTTATAGATGTCAATGACCTTTCTTAAATTTCAGAAGGTTGCATGATGTGTTGCTTTTTCACCTTCTTCGGGCTCTGTTTACGTGATTTCTTGATTCAACAGTTCTGACAGTAATCACGTCTGGTTGTAGCAAGTGAAATTGAACAAGTTGGTTTGGACAACGTTTTCCATCTAGAAATTACATAATCACTTGAAAATTTTACCTTGTATTTCCTCAGGGAATCTTAGTCTAATATTAAAACTGGTTTGATGATCTGATACATTTAAGTATGACAAAAAGGCAAAAACAGTCGTTTTTAGAACCATTAAAATCTTGGTATACCTTGATAGTGGCTACTCTGGAGCAATTAACAAGCTTTGGACCGAGTTCTCAGTGACTGCTGAGGTACTACTTCACTGGCAGAGTCAGGAGGCAGGGAAAAGATAGTTTTTTTCCCAGGAACTTGCTGCACTGGTCTAAAAGTCTATGAGTTAGATACTCTAATATCTTGACAGAGGTAAGAGTTATAGTAGAAAACAGTGAGTCTCCTCATACACCTACTGCTTACACACAGAAACATAAATATATACAAAAAAGCCAGCCTGCTACTCCAGCGTTTGACCTAAGCAGTTAAAGCCAGAGAACAAGGGCTGCTTTATTCAGTCAAGCACCTCTGTCTATTTATGAGTGTATCGGTTCTGGTATCATCCAGAGTTCAAACAGGCCTCGTTCTCTCTCTCCCAGTGTATTCTGTTGAGCTGTGTGAATGATTATGGAGGTAATGAAAGGCATCAGGGTAGTATGTTAGTGAACGGTAATGACTTCACATTAGATTAGTGCTCTGGTTTGCATCAAAGGGAAGCAGAGAGGAACACGGATGAAGCGTAGGGAAAGAGTTTCAGAGCAGAGAGAGGGCATAAAGGTTGTTATTAAAAAGATATTGGTGTACCTCAAAATGTACTCACACCTTTGTCTGGTGAGTACAAAGGTACTCACCAGACATTTACACACACTGTATAAAGTGTAATTTACTCCCAGGGTCTGATAATAAATCAGAATAAACTTTTGCTGTTTTAGGTCAGTTAGGATTAACCAAAATGTATTTTTGTTTGCCAAATGACATTGAAGATTAATGTGTCTTTACCCACTTGGGAACTCCTGGATCATAATGTTATGACTTCTAGAAACAAGGTGCAGAATAGTTGAGATAAAAGGACCTGTGGATGTTTTTTGAGTCAACGCGTTAAAACACACTGTGTCCCTCTATGACATCCTGGAAAAATCAAAAGATATCAGCCAAGATATCAAGGAGAGAATCTCCATAGGTCTGGTTCATCCTTGGGTATAATTCTTAGATGCCTGAAGGTCCCACCTTCCTCTGTGCAAACAATTATATAAAACTATATACAGGAATTGTACCTTTCAGGACAGAGATGGATTCATAAGCAACGGACCCTGCGAAGATGCTGGCCGAAGCTGGTAATAGACTAATTGTCCATTGTGAATGGCCACTCAGCGAGGAAGAAGGCAGTGCTTCAGAAGCAACATAAGAAAGCCAGTTTGAAAATGCACTCACAGAAAAGGGCCTAGGACATGTCCTAGTGTCATAAGACCTAAAATGCCATCACTGTAATACCTCTGTACAACACATGGACTGGTGTGCTTCACAAAATACATGACTTAAAGTAGGGCGCATTAACTTTAGATGAAGAAATTCCTCAAACTTAATGAGAACATTTTTGCCTAAACTTCATAGGTTGTTGTGGTTGCCCTCTCAGAATGCCTGGTTGGTTGATGTTCACATCTGAATATTTTTTGGAAATGCCTTCAGTAAATTGGATTCAAAACTATCTTCTGCACATTTGTGATATTTTCTTTGGGTATACATGTACTATCTTTTGATTAAAAAAAAAGGTTTATCCTCCTTTTATTGCCTTTAAGAAATATTAGAAGGACTTTAATAAATATGACAACAATATGCATTCATTGAACGAATGTAGTTTTTCCGTACTGAAAAAAGGACATTCCCACAGTTTCTGATAAATAACAGATTGTTTTTTCATGTGAAATAAATTTGGCATTTAAAGTGAAATAAAAGGAAATTGCTTTAATTTTTTTCTAATCATGGTTCACTTCTTAACCTGAGGACAATGGATGTGCACAGAATGTGAAGACAATGGGATGCTTAACATTTCATACTGTTACAAGAACCCTATGATTATTAGCTGTTAGGATGATTCCAGGATGTAACACCAATAAAGCAGACTAGAGAAGACGGCAAAAGTTGCTGGAGACTGTGGGTTAGAAAACACACACACAGATCATATAAAGAGCTCTGAGCTGATTTGAGGAAATCTGGAGCAGTGGTTAAAGCTTTTACTTTCTAGTAGGCCACAAAGCCATACCTGCGTCAAAGGTGGGGGAAAAAACAACCGCACAACAAATAGAAGAATATTTGCATTAGAGGAAAAGTAAATAAAACAGCCATAAGCCACAACACTTATAGCTTTACCAGTTTGTGCTGGCAACTCTAGTTGGTGTGTTTGCTGTTACTGAGTAAATCCTCAGCAGCTGAGAGGTGTTTAACAATAAAGTGAGGGGAAGCACAGAGGAGGAAGTTCATTGAAAGGAAAATGTATTTTCTATGGCACATCCAGACATGCCTCTCTCTCCCAGCTTGTTGACTCAGTCTGTGATTGAGAGCGAAACTTAAAATACAGGTCCTTCTCAAAATATTAGCATATTGTGATAAAATTCATTATTTTCCATAATGTCATGATGAAAATTTAACATTCATATATTTTAGATTCATTGCACACTAACTGAAATATTTCAGGTCTTTTATTGTCTTAATACGGATGATTTTGGCATACAGCTCATGAAAACCCAAAATTCCTATCTCACAAAATTAGCATATCATTAAAAGGGTCTCTAAACGAGCTATGAACCTAATCATCTGAATCAACGAGTTAACTCTAAACACCTGCAAAAGATTCCTGAGGCCTTTAAAACTCCCAGCCTGGTTCATCATTCAAAACCCCAATCATGGGTAAGACTGCCGACCTGACTGCTGTCCAGAAGGCCACTATTGACACCCTCAAGCAAGAGGGTAAGACACAGAAAGAAATTTCTGAACGAATAGGCTGTTCCCAGAGTGCTGTATCAAGGCACCTCAGTGGGAAGTCTGTGGGAAGGAAAAAGTGTGGCAGAAAACGCTGCACAACGAGAAGAGGTGACCGGACCCTGAGGAAGATTGTGGAGAAGGGCCGATTCCAGACCTCGGGAGACCTGTGGAAGCAGTGGACTGAGTCTGGAGTAGAAACATCCAGAGCCACCGTGCACAGGCGTGTGCAGGAAATGGGCTACAGGTGCCGCATTCCCCAGGTCAAGCCACTTTTGAACCAGAAACAGCGGCAGAAGCGCCTGACCTGGGCTACAGAGAAGCAGCACTGGACTGTTGCTCAGTGGTCCAAAGTACTTTTTTCAGATGAAAGCAAATTCTGCATGTCATTCGGAAATCAAGGTGCCAGAGTCTGGAGGAAGACTGGGGAGAAGGAAATGCCAAAATGCCAGAAGTCCAGTGTCAAGTACCCACAGTCAGTGATGGTCTGGGGTGCCGTGTCAGCTGCTGGTGTTGGTCCACTGTGTTTTATCAAGGGCAGGGTCAATGCAGCTAGCTATCAGGAGATTTTGGAGCACTTCATGCTTCCATCTGCTGAAAAGCTTTATGGAGATGAAGATTTCATTTTTCAGCACGACCTGGCACCTGCTCACAGTGCCAAAACCACTGGTAAATGGTTTACTGACCATGGTATCACTGTGCTCAATTGGCCTGCCAACTCTCCTGACCTGAACCCCATAGAGAATCTGTGGGATATTGTGAAGAGAACGTTGAGAGACTCAAGACCCAACACTCTGGATGAGCTAAAGGCCGCTATCGAAGCATCCTGGGCCTCCATAAGACCTCAGCAGTGCCACAGGCTGATTGCCTCCATGCCACGCCGCATTGAAGCAGTCATTTCTGCCAAAGGATTCCCGACCAAGTATTGAGTGCATAACTGTACATGATTATTTGAAGGTTGACGTTTTTTGTATTAAAAACACTTTTCTTTTATTGGTCGGATGAAATATGCTAATTTTGTGAGATAGGAATTTTGGGTTTTCATGAGCTGTATGCCACAATCATCCGTATTAAGACAATAAAAGACCTGAAATATTTCAGTTAGTGTGCAATGAATCTAAAATATATGAATGTTAAATTTCCATCATGACATTATGGAAAATAATGAACTTTATCACAATATGCTAATATTTTGAGAAGGACCTGTATATAACAGGAAGGCTGAACAGTGCTCTGCCAAGATACTCGTTCTAAACTTTCCACCTCCATCTTTCATGGAACATGGTGGATTAGTAAATGCTGGCAGCTTTTGGACAATGTCAGAGCTAAAAATAAGAGTCTGTAGGGAATACATATAGTGACCTAACCTGTGATCATTTTACTGCTTTAAAATACCAATAAAACCCTATTTTACAGCTAACGCTCTCACACACATGGCGTGAAGTTGCTTCTCATCCTACGATGAATGTTTAGAGACCGCTTACAGCGTTAAGCTGAAAGACGTTTTTTTTATTCTGTTCTTTGTGGTTCAAGGTCAATTTGCACCTTCGACAATTCCTACCCATATTTCATACATACACGTTGCCATTTTGTCCCCTTCCTACTTCCATATAGTACATGTAAACAAAGCAGTTCATATCTATGTACTTAAATAACTGCAGATCAGTTTCTTCCACTTGTTAAGTATTTTAATGAAAAACTCATGTAGAATTTTATTTTATTTCGTATTGGTTCTTCTCTCTCTCTAGCCAAGAGATTTTGACCCTCAATCAAACCAGAATAACTAAGTGACCCTCTTCTGATAGATATTATTTGTAGAATGAAGCACCCATGCTTCTTTACATCATACCATGAGTAGAGGAAGTTGTCAAAGCTGGTAGAAAACGTTCTCAGAGCAGCTTTTAAAAGACGTCAGTTCGAAACATGTCCATGAAAGACGGCTCCGAATTGTACCCAAAAAGGTGGGATACAAAAAGACCCAAAACTACGAAGGCACAAAAAAGCAAAGAGGCAAAATGACTAACAGCCTTCTTATATCTCCTTCTATTACAACTTAATTATTTATAAAAGAAAGCAAAATAGTTGGAAATCAGTACCTGCAGGTGAAGGCTATAAAAGAAACAGTGTTGGGTCACCAGACTGTAACTGAAGCTGGTTTGGGAATTTGTAGAAAACTTAATATCACTTCAGAGTAAGACTAGCCCGATTGAAAAAAAATCTGATTTGTCTCCATCCATTTTAGATGAAGTCCAGGGTGAACTTTAACTAAGTAAATCCAGTCGGAGAACCGTTCAGACCTCATCTCCACAGAACAGAACATTTCTGGTACTGACTCGATTTCCAGTGACACCAGCAGCTTGAGCAGCAACTTAACTAGACTGCAGCCGCAACACTTCTTTGTTCATCAAACTCACATGAAAACAGAGTCTACACTCATATGCTAGCCATCTTTGTTTTGGTTAGATGCCAGATGGGATTTTGAGGCTTTTGTCTTTTTCTCTTTAAAGTTTATCAGTACGGAAGTTCTACCAAACTTTAAAAGAGCAGGAAACAAGCAGGTGGTTCAGAGTTGAGAGGCTATCTTTAGCATGGTCCTTATCTCAGTTTTCCACATCCAGAAGTGGGTCACAGAGTATTTTGAAAAGATTAAAGTACTAACAGACATGACACAACCCAAACACCGACAGGCCCAGAGAGCCCACTCTTCATATATAAAAAGTAGAGCAAGGAGAAGTCATATCGCTGGACTGAGAGGCGGATCCGTGGTGCTGAGAAGCAGAAGCTGTGACTGCCTAAACGATGTGAGGCGGAGCCTGTCTGGAGAAAACAGCAGCAAATACTGGGAGAAAAGTTAGTTAGGATGTGATTCAGATGGTGCTGAGGAGAAGAAAGAAGTCATTAAATGCTGTGTGACTTTTCACATAAGGGTGAGAAAGGTAGAAGTGAGATCCTCCGCCACCAAGGATTCACACACTCATTCTCAGCTTGTCCCTCACACACTAACGCTGGTTCACATGTCAGATGTTTTCACAACCAGGCACTGAGATTTTTGTGCAACATTTTAAAATGATTGAAGCAGTACTTATATTTGTCTTGGCTTTTTACTTTTGGTTTTTGCCATCCATCCATCCATCCATAGGAAACTTTTACTTAAACTTTGTTAACATAATTTTTCATGCCTCAATAAATGAAGTTCCTTTTTTTACACAGGAATAAACAAAAACAGGAGGTTAAAGTGCAACATCACACTATGACACCAAAACAAGTAAAATTCACAGATACCCAGAAACATTTGTGAAATATTACATAGGGTGAAAAAGGGCACGGCCTAGTTTCAGGTTGCTGCTTAAACATTTTGTTTTGATCTGAGTTTCATTTAATTTTCTCTTCTGAATGTTGGAATTCCATGTTTTACAAACACAAGTTTAAACCTTAGAAAGTATTTAATTAAACAGTTACTTTGTCAAATTTCTGCAGTTGTATAGAAAAATGACCTAAATGATAACCCAAGAGGTTTGGGGTTCCTTTTGAAGATCAGTGTTTCAGTTATCTATAGGCATTTTTTGTAATAAAAGCACATTCCATATTGAAGTAAAACAAAAAACCTTCATGTTCTCAGACACGAATTTAAATTTGACATTTTCAGTATTAGGTGACCCACAATAGCTTTGTGACTATGTTCTACCTAACTCACTCAAGATGTTCAAGATCAGGTCTCTTTGACTCTGCTGTTACTGTGAATGGAAGTATGAAGTTAGGTGACACTCTGATGATTGGACAACCCCAGATTTGTTCGATCAAATACACACGACTAAATTCTGCATTATTTCACCCTTTTATACATCGAATTTGACAATTGCCTTGTATTTTCCGCCCCGCAAGCTGGAACCTGATTGACTTTGAGAAGGGCTGCTTTAAACCATTTCGGGGAAAAAAACATTTATACCCTAGCTCATTTGATGGTGAAGGAGATGCTCTTGACACCATGATTATTTTGAAACTTTAGATCTTAAAGGGACCGACCAATGACTGGAGCACAGACAGCGATTTTCAGGAAACCAGTAACTTTAGTTAAACAGTTTAAAACGACATATTTATAAAATGTTCGTGTCTACGAAAAAGAGTGATGTTGATGGCCTATTGTAGTCCACATCATTAGTCGTGGCGCTCCCATTGCATGGTAATGTTTTTGTGTTTTCTTTGCCTCCCTGAATACTTTTTACCTTCCTTGCATGTGAGATAAGAACAAAGCCGACATGCTTCTCCCAGATGAAATACATTCTTACTGTCAAGCTGAAAATGAAGATAAGAAGATACTTTTATTTGTTAAATGGTTAAACTGCCCTTTAATATTTTTGCCTCCCATGCCCCATACTCTCCATTAAGTAACACAGCAGCTGAACTTTATTGATGCCGTTTCTTTCTTTCTGCAGCTACTAACAACACCCGGGTGCCCGAAATTGTTCCAAACAAGAATGAGAGCTTAACAACTCAGCTGCCATTAATGTCTCCTGCTGCTGCCACCACTACCACCGAAGGTCCGGAAACTGGAACCAACATCTCTGATGTGACGTACACTTCCTCTAACACCACCCCACATATGAATCAACCTTCATCAAATCCCAACAACACTTTGCACAGTTCTCCTGCTGCTCCGATGCCGTCAAACCCCTCCACTCAAAATGAAACCTCCTCCCCCAGTTCCGTCCCAACACCTGAGCCCACAGCGACAGCTATAACCAATTCAACATCCAACACCAGCTCCTCTCAAGAGACCGCCACTTTTCAGCCGTCCACAAATACTTCTGAATCCAGCTTCGGATCAACTAAAGCCCACCCAAGAACCACCATAAGTCTGCTGAACAGCACCTCCACCCATGCCGAGAGTCCATCCCAGCTCAGCGTGGGGGATGATGGTAAGTACAACACAAGCATCCAGATTTGCTCTGGTTTAAGTCCAGATTGAATTAAAACAACAAAAGCTGATCTGTTGTTTTCCAGCATCAGTCCTTCTCTCTTCACACACAAACACAAATGCCCCGTTGACGTCTTCCTCGAGCACTGGCGCTACCAAGCACTACATGATTATGTTTGAGAAAGGGACGGAGGGCGTCATGAGACCCTGGCTTTGAGAATTCAGTTGTCTGTCTTTTGTATTTCCCCTTGCGGATGTCTACCATTTAAATCATTTATATATCTACAGCCTCATATTTATAAATACTGAGTTTAGAGGACTTGATCTAGCCCAACCTTTGGAATCCAAAGAGCCACTTTGGCCCTCAGTCCAGCTAAATAAAACTCATTTAAAGCTGCAAATCTTACATGACCTTTTCATAAAAGACAACTTAAAATTTATTATAAATATCTACTGTTCTGTAGGAAATTTGTCATTTTATGTCCATTTTAAGGTTTTAAACTAAAGAAAAAAATAAAACTTTAACAAAGAGGATGGATACATTTTCTATATAATGCTGATATTTGTGGAGCATTATGTAACAAAAGTACAGTTTTCAACCTAACAACCAGAAAAATAGATCCAACGTTTACTTTGTAAACTTTTTGTCATTCAATGCAATTATTGAACAGAAAAACTAAAAATCTGCAAAAACCTGCATTAGTTATATCTAAATTTAGAAAACATTAGTTGATTCCATTTCATTTTTAGCCCAAGTTATTAAGAGCCACTTGCGGCTCTGGAGTTGCAGGTTGCAGACCCCTGATCTAGGCTGTAGTTAATAAAGCAAAAACATGCTTCTCATCAGTTCAGCATCTTTTCCTGTTAAAATTCTCTTGTTTCTGTTCTTTTCTCTGTGTGGTTTTATTAGGCTCCTGGCATGTTGTCGTTTTCCTTTAAGCAGAGGACCAGGGGGTATTTGCTACCCTGTGGTTAATGTTAGTTTAAACCAGAGGATGTCAAACAAAACTGCTAGGTTTACTAAACAGTGCTCATGGCAACATCCACATACAGAACCTTCTCTAACCTACGTTTCAAATATACAGACAGCAGGACTGAAATGTTATTGTTTTACTAATCAAAGTTGTTTAAACACAATTTAAACATTGATCATTAATCTTTATAAAAAAAATTTTCACATTTTGTCACATTAACGCCACAAACCTCAGTGTATTTTATTGGAATTTTATATGACTGATCAACACAAAGTGGTAAATAACTGTGAAATGAAACAGAGAAGTTGCACCCTGCTGATTTCTTTCAATTTTTCTCCCTGCGACAGACGCCCATAACTCTCCTGCACTGGACCCCCTCCTGGCCGGCCTGGTGTCAGCATTCGTCATCACGGCCGTCATCATCGCACTGCTCCTCTTCCTCAAACTTCGCAAAAGAGACAGCGGACCACAGTTTCGCCGGCTGCAGGACCTACCCATGGTACGCGCGCCCTCTACATCCAGGCAACACTGAGTCCGTCAGATGTTTTTAAGCTCAGAGTTTAGATCTACATTACGCAAAAAACATTACGTGGACTTAAACAGGCACCATCCTGCCACCACCATGTTTCACAGTGCGCAAGATGTGTTCCAACTGTTTTGTCCAAACACAGTTTTTTGCATGTAGACCAGAAAGTTCAGTTTTGGTCTACTCTGACGTTTGTCAAACATAGATCTACAGATACAAGGCTTCACAGATTCCATGGAGTCCCAAACATTTTCAGTTCCTAATATAACACCAATATAACACAGCAGGTTCTGGTGTCACTTTTCGCAGTTCATATCAATTAACAGTCAGAAGTTAAGTTGTCCAATAATGTGATAATTAGCCATGTTATTTTTCTGTCATAGGACGACATGATGGAAGACACACCCTTGTCCATGTACAACTACTAATGATGTGTGGAGGGCCAACCGGAGCCTTTTCAACTCTTCAGTCCAGTACAGTAATGCTTTGGTTGTTGAACCGGGTTTCCCTAATCTGCACCAATCTGCCTGGGTAGGTGTAAGCACATGCCTGGATTGCTTCTACTTACTCAGATTGTGTGGACGTGCAGAGGGAATGGACCTAATTGAAATAGAAGTGGACAATGAAGACAAACGGCCAGGAGAGAACCCTTTGGAAAAGCCTTTGTTCATTGCTGTACATATAAAGTCTGAGGTTGCAAATTTTTATGCTCTTCAAATGATTAAGCAGGAGGAAACGGCTTTCAGTGACGCTCAGAACCAGGCCGTAGCGGCCGTGACCCTGCTTTGGTGTGAGCGGGACAGAGAAGAAAGGGGGTGAAGAAGAAAACCTTCTGATTGTTCTGTTGAGAAATTTGCACTTTACTTTTCAGGGGTAAGTGAGGAGGGAAAAATAGGGAAATTTAGATTTTTACTGTGCACAAGTCTCATTTTATGCTAACTTTGGAAATGTCAAGACAAAAAACTGTCCCCATCCCCTCCCCAACATATTGCTGCACAGTGCCAATCTGCTACTACATTTTTTCCTCACTTACAAGAAAGCAACTTGGAAATATTTCTGGTCACCATAAACACAGACAGTCATAGGTTGGATGCTAAAGCATGGTCACCCATCACCGTTTAAAGTAACTGCTTTGAATCCATGGTCAGCAAGCTGCGAGTGGGAGGTTTGTTATACATAGAGACTCTTCTGGAGCAGATAGCCTGACTAAATATCCAGCTAATATGTGCTTGTTACAGAATGGCTAAAAAGTATAATATTCTGCACAGTAAGCGTTTGAAACTACTTCTAAATTTAGTTGGCATTCTGTGGTTTTGCGTATTTATGTCAACAGTTATGCCCAACATTATTCGTACCCCTGGTAGATTTAAGTTTAGAGTGCTCTTTTAATTTTACCATCATATTATGTTTTAACCGGGGGTGGTATTAATAATTTAGTGGCCCAGCCAAAGTTCTGACTTTAGTCTGATGGAGACTTGATTGTTCATCACCAAAGATAAAATTGTCAAAATGCCAAGAGAACTATGGGAAAAGCTGTTCAGCGAGGTTTTTTGACTGATTGAGAAGGACAGAAATAGTTTCTGACAGGCAATAAAAAAATAAATAAAAACAGATTTTTCATTTTCTGAATGGATACTCCTTTTATGTTATATTATGAGAGATGCCTGTCTCTTTTCCTTACAGAAACAAACTTTCTGGTTGAATGAAAAACTTTGGGCTTAGCTGAACAGATCAAAAACAGATTAATTCTATAGTTAACATTATGACTGTAATGTTTTGTTATTTAAGCAGCAAAAGGAATAGTTGTTTTTCTGTTTTAAATTAAAGCACTTAGATCATGTTATAAATTTGGTTTTGAATTTAGGTGATATTTTATGAAACTGTTTTAACGCTAGGTGATCTTAGCATGAGAAAGCCATACTGAGCCGGGCCTGGTTCTGATACAGAATTAAACAGATGAGTCTGAACTCAGCTGAGGTTTATCGTTGCATTTCTACAGCAACCACTGATCCAATTAAAATCCAACCGAAGGGTTGCATGTATGTGTTGCTGCACATATTTGATTTAAATTGTACATACTCATAAAACAGCGCTACATTTTTCATGTTGGTTAATTTTTTAGTTTCTTAGTGATAGAATAGTTTCTGTTTACCTTGCATGCAGGACTTTAAAGTCCACAGCAAATCCTTCAGTGATCTTTTTCACTGGGTTGGAAAAGTTTATCTAGGTTTCTATGCTCCGTTTCTCTCAGTCACATCTGTTGAATGCATTTTGCTGCCGTTTGTAAATTACAGACTGTTATTTTATGATTAAAGGTGTTTTGAAATTATCCTTCACACTCCTCTTTCTGTCCCTTTTTAGACATCTGCAGCCAAACAGCTTTTGACTTCAACACCAACAAAAACACAGTGACAGCATCAATTCATACATGCCAGAACACAAAAGTCCAGCTCTGTTTTTCTCTGATAGACCTTTATTGTAGGAGAAAACACAAAACATGTACTCTCTCTCCCTGCATTCATCAATGCAGCGCTTCATGCCAGCAACACTGAACAATACAGGGCGGATTAACATAAAATGTCAAGAAAATGGTTTGATTCATGAACAATAGGAATAAATATCTATTTTTTAAGCATAGTTTCAAACAAAATCTGCAATAAAATGAGTTTATACGCCTCTGATCCGATTTATTGGCACCACTTGTGAAGATGTTTGAAAAGCCTTAAAACAAAATCATCTTTAATTGCAGTAACATAATCGGACGCTGAAAATTGTGGAAAAATCCAGTCCAACACAATTGAATACATTTATTCAGTGGGAGAGAGATCATGAACCAATACTCTCTCCCTAGATCATCCAGAGTCCTTGGGCCTTTCTTATTCTCCCTTAGCTCATCCCTCAGGTTTTCTATTGGATTCAGGTCTGGGGACCAAGATGGCCATGGAACCATGGGCCGGAGAACCGTTTCTACGGATTGGTTATACGTTTTTGCTCATTATCCTGTTGAAAGACTGAGTGATGGTCCATTTTTAGTTTACTGGCAGAACCCACCAGTTTTTTTCTTCCTAAATGTTGTATTTCAAAACATTTATGATGAAAGGTGCTAAAACAAGGTTTCCACAGCTTTTGGAAGAGAAACAAGAACAAAGTCAAAGATTACAAATTAGAAGTTTCCAGAAACTGGCAAACTCGGAAAAGTATAACCTAAAAAAATGCCTCATTTATGTTAAAGTGATTGTTGTTGATACTAATATCAGTGCCACTGGTGATTTAAAGTGGGTTTTTTTTTTCCTCCCACTGAATTAATATACTTATATTTAAGGTTGAATTGTTCTAAACTTTTCGGTGTGAGTTAATGCTAATGGACTAAAAGTTTTAATTTGAAGTTTTTTCTTCTTTACACATCTTTACCAGCGACGTTAATATATGCGGTTGACGCTAAATCATTCTTTGTAAATGCTCTACAAAACAGAGATTGGGCTCATTAGAGTTCTAACAGTGTTTTCTTTTAGTTTAAGCATCAATACCTTCAGCAGAGGGGAAAAAACCAGCCTGACAATGCCATTCATGCCAAACATAACGACACGAAGAGACCATCGTCCGTCTTGTGTAGGCCGAGAGCGCTGTGGAGAGATTGGCTCCTTAATATCGATGATGGTTTTCGATTTCTTCCTGCCTTCACTTCTGTCAGTTCAACAGGAGCCAAAAAGGAACCCTCACAGGATTCATTCTGGCCTGAGGAGTGCACCATGGGAGGATAACATGCCCATTAAAAATCCATTACTCTGCCCAGCGTGGAAGAGTAATGGATTCTGACATTGGGCCATCCATGATACCCAAAACTTTGAGCAAACAGTCTCTGCGATTCTTTACTGCATGTAGAGAAATAAAAGGTTGTCTTCCATGTGGATTAATGAGCATTACTCTGCTTCTTGGTATCTAATCAATTAAAGTTAGCAGCTTAGTGCAATTTCGGCTTTCTTTTGACTTTGCAAACCAGAGATCAGTTACGTATCCCAATGGATCAGACGGTTGCTTTGAGCCAACATCCCCACATCAAAGCCGCACCTTCCCCAAAAGTTATAATCAGAACAAACTCCCTTTTAGTCGTCTCTTGCCTAAAAATCAAACATTGTGGTTTAGCCCGTAGTCTGTCACTGTGTTAGGACATGTAATTTATAGTCAGCGCTGTATGTGAGCAGAAGCTGAGGCAACAATTACAGCAGTGTAGTTGGTGTGGCTCATGTTGTAAAGAAACCCACTGTTTTCCTGGCTTTATTGCTAACCATTATGAATGGCAAGCTTATTCAAAGACATCTTTAAACAGCTGCCAGCCTCCTGCGTTTGTTCCCACAGCTCCGTATTAGTTGGAACATGTGGGTAAAGTCCCAACAGTACCTCAAACTGACATGAATGTGAAATCACTTGCTGAAAGTCCCCACAATATACATAGACAATCTAAAACAAAAATCCTTTGACATTGTGTGACCCCTCATATTTCTGAAACAAAATGCTGTTATTAGTTTTTACAAAGTCCTAAAATACTACAGCAGTTTTTCCACATGGTACAAATGATGTTTATAAAATATCCAAGAAATGCCCCGGATTTAGCTGCATCCATTTTCCTGTCAAATCTGAGCAGCTTCCCTGTCCCTGGAAAAGAAACATCTGCTGCCACCATGCTTCACTGTATGGATTGTGCATTTAGTGTTTTCTTTCACCTTCTTGTGGGGCCAACAAGAAGGTGAGCCATTTGCCAGCTTGTTTCACTTTGCCTCCTTTTTATTTTCAGAGGTTTGCTATTCAAGCTGCATGGGAACGCTCCCGTTTTTACCTCTTCTGAGTAGATAACGGAAATATGTTTTTTTATTCCTTTTTTACTTTCCAGCATAAACCATTAAAGGTCTTTAAGACTTAGGTCAGATTCTAATTCTGCGTTTTCATCCACATCATCAAGAAGATCGTCACCGTCATCCTCCACATCTGATCCCGGACCAGCAAAATCACTTGGTGTGGAATGAACGCTCGGAGGTGCCCGCCGGTGTGGAGCTGGCAGAGACAAAGAAGCATTAATTTCGAAATGAAAGTAACGGATTATCTCTATGGTATCATGTACGATCAAGTTAGAAAGCATTCAGAATTTTTTTCCCGCCTCTAACAACTGTGTGCATGACGGTGCTTGTGTGTGCGAATAGAAAATTATTCTGCTTTGACAGGCTGTGGGAAACATTTCAAGAGCAGATTGTAGTCTCTTCCGGGAACGTTGATTCTCTGTTACAGGAAATCTCAGGGGTGAGCCCTGCACGGCCCGCGCAGACACACAGGAACCAAACTGTCCAAAAAAGGACTGCTGGACAGGAAATTATAGCTTAAGAACTATATCCGGCAGGAACATGGCAGGGCTATTAACGTATTCCTCTGCCACTGTATATTATTCAGTGTGGATTTTTCAGCTCTAGTCCTATTTTAAGTCTTTTCTAGATCCCAGCCTTGCTCAGGCCTTGAAATATCTTTGGATTTTTAATATTTTAGAGTACAATTATCGATTTTCTTGTCAAGAATGAGGGGAGAAAACAGAAAACCAAAGTAGAGGAATAACTTTCTGTGGATTGATGTTGGGTAAAAAAGGTAGCAGGTTCTTCCTGAACTTTACGCAGATATTAAAGTGGTAAACATAATCTTAGAAATAACAGCCTATTAATAAAACCGAATGCAAAAATGGCAAACAATGCCGTTTTCTCCTCTCTCCGTTGGAAAGGTTGAGCTAGGTGTGCGGGGGAGGCATGGCGGGGGAACTACATGCCCCGTCTTGCTAAAAAACAGTCATCATTACTGTAACCCTGTGGTGCTCTGCACAACATTCTGCTGTTTGTGTTCTTATTGTGAGAACACGTTTATGAGCAGGTCCAGGATGATGCCTCAGCACGCTAAACTGTCGGGTTCACCGTGGAAAACTGGGCTTTGGTGCATTTCCTCAAGTTGAAACCACAAACTTCAATGCATTTTATTGGGATTTTATATGACAAAGTAGTGCATAACAAGGAAGTGGAAAGAAAAGGATACAAAAGTTTGCAAAAGTTTGGCATTTAAAAAATGCATATATTTTTAGTCAGCCCCTTTACTCTGATACGCCTAAATGAAACTACTTCGTTCTAAAAGGTTTGGACTCAGGGGTGCTGAACACAAAAGTACACACTTTTAAGTTTCTTATTTGTAAAATATTTTGCAAACTATCAAAGATTTTCCTTTCACTCCACAACTTCACGCAGTGTGAATAGTTTTGATTGACTGTGTAAATTCCTACCAGGGTCTTTGTACTCCAGCCAGGACAGATCATCAGAGCTGATCTCTGCCAGACTCGGAGTCGGGCTGAAATCCTCAGAGTCTGAATCTACCTCATCAGCTCTGAGCCCTCTGCTCCGGCTGCGAGGGGCCAGGAGCGGCGAGGCACCTAAACACGAACAAAAAATGTGATTGCGGACCTGTCATGCTGCGGGACAAAGAACCAGAGAAGAAGAGGGACATACTTGTTGTGAGCGCAGACAGCAAAGGTGGTGATTCCTGTCCTCGGAGAGTTAGACTCCTCACTTCATTCGTCAGTTCTGACACAGTTGTTCTGTTGCAGGAGAAACGATGCAACTCGTGACACAAAATACAGAAAGAAGTAGCACACACATCATGCAATAAAGAATCATCTGGTGATAATCGGTGCATTTGATAACCAGGGAATCCCTACTTCACTTCATGCTTCTTTTCTGTATTTTTGTGCAGCTTAGATGGTTGCAAATAAAGTGTACCATGTCACACTTTATGATTTATAATGGGTTGTGTTTATCTAATGTTATTTTTATTCTTATTATCTCTGAATTAGTAAAACAAACAAAAAAATAGAACTGAAGCAGGTTTGCATGCACCTGCTCCCACATACCTCATCTGAAGGACTTCTTGCTGAGTGCGGGAATACTGGCTGAGAGTCTTTATGAGATCAGTGCTGTGTGCTCTGTAGCTGCCTGTCAGCTCCTCCAACGTCTGAGCAACAAGACAACTGTTGAGGATCTGAGACGATGCAAGCAACAAAGCCTCAGGCAGACAGAGAGGTTTGTGTTTACCTTGCAGCTGCGTTCGTATTGTCTTCTCGTCTCCCTTGCCTCTGTCTGCTGGAGGTGCATGTCCTCCTCCTGTCTCCCTTTAAACAGGAAAGGAGAGGAAAGATGTGAGCAGTGGTTTTCCTGTCTGAATGACGAGACAAGCGGCTGAATCAATACAGCACAGCGATGCTTGTATTTGTGACCCACTTATCCGTGTTTTCAGAGCGTCCAGCTCTCTTCGCAGGTGCTCCAGCTCATCCCGACGGAGCTTCAAGCTGAAACTGGAGAAACGGACAGAAAACATATCACAGACGAGGCAAAATATTTATATCGCTTTAATGCTGAACCTATGATGTGATGAGACAGCAGCTCCAGAAATATTGCACCTCTCTTCTGGGTTGCCTCGCGATGCGGCCTGGGTGATATTTCCCCGCAGGCTGCTGAGCTCACGTCCAACCTCTCTCCTCCACTGCTCCATCCTCCGCTCCACTCCTGAACTCAGGTTTTCCCTTTCTTGGTCCCTCTTCCTGAGCTCTTCACGAAGGCTCTGCACCTCCTCTGCAATAAGCAGATCAATGTCTTCATTTCGGAAGAAGTGGGATGAATCCACTGTTGCAGAACACTTGGAAACTATTTACTAATTAGGCTACTGGTGATACTGGATTTTATTTGGGTTCATCAGAGTAAAAGGGGGCCGACTAAAGTTGGTCTATCATGTAAACTTCCAATAAAACATATATTGAGGTTTATGATTATAGTGTGACACAATGTGAAAAGGTTTAAGGCACTGTATGTGGTACAATCAGTAGGTCAATAAGTGAAAGTTAGTTTAATTAAAGTGAATAAACTGTAAAAGATCACATTGATATTGTAGCAATGTTCCTTTAAGTGGTACCATCATGGCTGATGCACCACTAAACATGAAGCCATATTTTACCCGTACATCTGCTCACTTCCCTTTAGCCGCAAAGTATTCAGCTACTGCATTCCTTTTCTGAAGTCACTCCAGAGGCAAACAAAGTAAAACAGCAAGTATGGAGTGGATTAAATGACTGTCATTCAAACAATAAACCTAACCTAATGTTGTTCAGTGCACTGATTTTTTTAAACTAAATTAAAAGGTAAAGCAAGGTCTGTAATTTCTGCATTTTATTTATGCCAATGAACACATGAATATGTGAAGTAGATCCAGAATTCAAGGTCTGGTCTCGCAGCTTCCAGATCTCACTTCATGGTATCATACGCAAGCAAACATGCAGGCTTCCCCTCACACCAGGCTCTGGGTCAGTTCTCCTCTCCACCAATTCATACCTCCACAAAAGGCAGCTTTCAAACAATGATTTCATTTATTCAGGGAAGAAAGCTGTTTGGTCAGGTTCATTGTCGCTACATGCATGCTCAGTATGAGGGATTGCTGCAATGACAACGCAAGCGACTCTCCACTGTCTCTACATGCTCATCCAGGAGGAGTTAATGCTGCAAGTCACTGACAGGATACAATCTGCTGGATTTCCTTAGAAAACTTGTAATCAATTTAAATAACAAACCGAATCTGACTGCACTGGTTCATAACTAGGATCAACTTGAAATCTGTCTGATTCGATTGAACTGACTTTGCAAAGTGCCTTGAGACGGCATGTGTTGTGAATTGGTGCAATATAAACAAACTGAATTGAAATTAAATGGAAATTGAATCCAAATCAACTTGGCCCTTTGTGAAAATCCATCCCCAACCTAAATTTAATGACCGATTTTGCCACCTTTTGTGGCAGCGACTGCCAATTAGCAGTTGTGATAACTGGTAATGAGTCTTTGACATCAGTGGGGAGGACATTTTGGCCAACATTTTGGGGAAGCGTTTTAAATCAGCCATATTAGACAGTTTTCCAAGCATGGAGAGCCTGCATAAGATCATGCACACAACATCTCATTTGAATTCAAGTCCAGACCTTGATGCTGTAGAGTCAAAGTGTGCTTGAGCCTAACGTCACAAAATGATGGGAGGACAAACTGACTCTTCTTCAGGATTTTCTGATGAAAGGAAGTCATGGTTCCATCAATTACAGCAAGTAATCCGGGTCCTGAAGCAGCCCGAGATCGTCATGCTATCACATCTTCCAAAAAGTTCCACTTTTGTCTCGTCAGTCAGCGGAATATTTTCCTAAAAGTCTTGAGGATCACAGAGACACTTTCCTGATGAATGTGAAATGGTTCTTTGTTTTGTCCTTGATCAGCAGTGATTTTGTCCTTGAATCTCTCCCGGGGAGGCCATTTTCCCCAGTCTCTTTCTTTTTAAATCTTGAACAATTACCTTAACTGAGGAAAGAGAGTCTGCAATGCTTTAGATGTTGTCCTCGGTTTGTTTGTGGCCTCCTGGATGAGTTGTGCTCTTGGTGTAATTAAGGTAGGCAGGTCTCTTCTGAGTAGGTTCACCACTGTTCCATATTTACTCCATTTGTGGCTGATGGCTTTCACTCTGATTCACTGATGTCTCAAATCTTTAGAAATGGGTTTTTAAACTTTTCCAAACTGACAGAGGGATTACTTTTCAAGCATTCTGGGATTACTTCAGCTCCAGGCAAGATGGGTTGCTTTTTGAGATCATTTAGCCTACTTCATGCTGTCAGACGTAGATATCTAAATTCTACAGTTCTGGCATTAATCTGGCATACAGGTGGCTGGTGATATTGAACTCAGCTTTCCAAAAAAAAAAATGTGATTAATCACAGTTAAATCATGATTTAACGCTGTTTTTCCCCCACATGTCCAGGTTGATTTAATTAGCTTTTCTCTTTTAATAAATGAAATCATATGAAAACTGCTGTTAGCATTTAACAAGCTTCTCCTTATCTGATATAAAAAATAGTTTGTTGATCTGAAACATTTAAGTATGACACAAAAAATTCCCTGATCAAACCAAAATGACTATAAACAGCCTTTGATAACAGAGAATCATTATTGTGGAAACAGTCATCTCTTCTTCTTTGGTGTTCTACAACCCGAATGACTAAGTATATTTGCACAAATATCACAACTGAAGAGCTGAGGAGTGTTTAGAGTTCTGAAATAAAACTCGTGGTTTATCCATCCATTGTCTGTCACTGGGAGAGAGACGGTCTACACCCTGAACTGGTTGCCAGTCCATCGCAGGGCAACACAGAGATACACAGGATAAACAACCATGTTCACACACACTGACATCTAAGGCCAATTTAGAGAAACCAATTAACCAAATAACATGTCATGTGTTTGACAATGAGAGGAAGCTATTAGTGGTTTAGTTAAACAAATTATAGGTGGTTTGTGCTTTAGAAATGACATAATTTAACAGTTTATAATGATGTCAGTCTGGGGTTCCACCTCTAGATAAAACCTTACATCTGGAACATTTAAACTCATTTTACAATGTTTTTAAATGCCCTTGCCCTCGATGACTTTCACCCTGTGGTTTTCACCTGTGAAGGCTGCTATTTAAATAAACGTTAATTACTTAGTTATAATTATGGTAACTCATAAATAACTTCTACTTCTCCTTGACAAAAGGAACGTGGACGTTTTAATAGAAAGATAATGAGATCTAGAATGAGACTCGGGTGAGCAGTTTTTAATGCAGGAGTGAGATACCTTGCAGAGTCTGAATGTGACATTGCTGAGATTGTTCCTCCCTTTCCAGATGATGGAGTTTCTGCGTGAGGGTCTCGATCAGCTTGAAAGCAAGAGCAGAAAAAGACTCCAGGAATCTTGTTGCAGCTGAGGGTACTGAGCAACACAGATCCACGATCACTTATAATTTGTCACAGTACAACCACAATACACGCCGATATTATTAGCTTTTCATGAGACAGACTGACACAAAGTAATGCATACTTGTGAGGTGGAAGGAAACTTATAAATGGTTTTCCGTTTTGTTTTGTTAGAAAATAGAAATCTGAAAAGAGTAGCTTGCATATGTATCCGACCCACAAAGTAAGTAAATAGAGTTCACCTGTGTGTTATTTAATTGAAGTATAAGTTCAGATGTTCTGTAAAGGCCTCAGAGAACATTGGTGAAAAAAGAGCATCAGGAAGACCAAGAAACACAGCAGAAAAAACAGGTAAAAAGCTGTGCAGATGAGGAGGGTTGATTTATGAAACTATATCCCAGAAGGTTTGAACATTTCACAGAGCACTGTTCAATCCACCATCTGACAGGGTGGCCGAGAGTAGCCGAGAGGCCCATGGTAACTTTGGAGGGGCTGCAGAGATCCACAGCTCAAGAGAGTCTGCCAACAGGATAACAAACAGCTGTACACAACCCAGATCTTATCTCGAATATATTGAAAACCAACCTTTTGATTCCAGTTCACAATGATGCGCGACTTTGTGTTGGTCAGTCACATAAAATCCCCCCAAAACACACAGAGGTTTGTGTTTGTAACAGGACAACGTGGGGCACTTTAAATGAACACACACCTGGCTCTGTATCTGGAGCTGTGACTGAATGGCAGCAAGGTCAGCCCACTGTACACATGAACCGAGAGACGAGGGAGGCTTACGGTCAGGGTGGGCCACATGGGAAGGGGCAGCAGGGTCCAAATCTGATTTAATTCCACTGTCCTTCACTGCAAATAAAAACCCGAGATGTAAAAACTAATCAGAAATGACTTAACTGTAAAGTGTGAAAGGAAGCAAAACAAACTAGGGGGAAGTTCTCTTGGTAATCTGAAATAGTTCACCCACCTTCTGCTCCTTTAGAAAATTTTCCAGCTGTCAGTCTTTCCTGTTGACGCATAAAAAAAATTCCGAAATACAAGGGGGACGCCGACAATTTCATAATATCAACAAATAAGAAACCATTTTAAACCTAAATTGGAGAATTTGAAGGTAGCATTGCTGCCACCTGCTGGTCGCCCCTAAATGGCAAGCTAGAAACCCAACAAAACCAAACAAAGGCTCTCTTTTCTGCTTATATGGTAATGGACGATCCTTAAATGTACTCACCCTCATCTTTGAGACGTTGCCATCAGCTACAGACAGGATGGAGTTTAACTGACTGTCCCAGTTCATGTCTAGAGATAGAAACAGAAAGCCAAACATCTCATGTACTTAGTCAAATTCATCACTGATCAGTAATGCTTAAGGTTTTTCTTGCAAAAGCATTGGGGGCCATAGTGGTGGAGTAACCTGATACGCACTTTCTTGCTGCTTTGTGATGTAACAGCTGAGTCTGGCTTTCTGACACTATAAGGCGGATTGAACTGCAGAAGGTCTGAGCTTTTGCGAGTTGATATCCAGGAGCCTGTATAGAAAAGTTGTCTGGCAATGTGATAGACCTTCACAAGTGATCTCGCTGGGGAGGTTTACAAGAGTAGTGATTGTAAAGATATTAGCAGAAACATTTAAAGGGGCATGGATAAATCGGCTGTTTACGTGATTTTTTTAAACCTTGCTTTGCTGTTCTTTTTTACTCCATATAATTAAACTTTTATTCCAACCAGAGGTGGGTAGAGTAGCCAAAAACAAGCATTACTTTAATATACTTTTACTCAAGTAAAAGTTAAAAAGAAGTATTTGGTAAAAAGGCTAGTCAAGAACTGATCATAACATCTGATTTAATTTGGGAAAGCAATGTTATCCACCAGGCAAAAACCTAAAGTTATGTGCAAGTTCTGGTAATTTAAAGAATGAAATGAAAAAATGATAAAAAAAAATAAATAAATGAATACCATAATTACAAAATAACAAATTCAAGCAGAAGAAAAACACATTTCTAAACTGAAATGTTTAACATGAAGCTTCCGAAACTAGAACTTGCAGAATACATATACTTGCAGAATATATATATATATATTCTGCAAGTATATGTATATATTTATATATATATTCTGCAAGTATATGCATAGTCCAAAGACATGCCTGTTAGGTTAACTGGTCACTCTAAAAATTGCCCTTAGGTGTATGAATGACTGTGTGCATGGTTGTATGTGTGTTGCCCTGTGATGGACTGGCGACCTGTCCAGGGTGTACCCTGCCTCTCGCCCATAGACTGCTGGAGATAGGCACCAGCCCCCCCGCGACCCACTATGGAATAAGCGGTAGAAAATGACTGACTGACTATATATATATATATATATATATATTCTGCAAGTATATGTATATATATATATATATATATATATATATATATATATATACATATACTTGCAGAATATATATATATATATATATATATATATATATATATATATATTCTGCAAGTATATGTAAATATATATATATATATATATATATATTCTGCAAGTATATGTATATATATACAGGGGTTGGACAATGAAACTGAAACACCTGGTTTTAGACCACAATAATTTATTAGTATGGTGTAGGGCCTCCTTTTGGGGCCAATACAGCGTCAATTCGTCTTGGGAATGACATATACAAGTCCTGCACAGTGGTCAGAGGGATTTTAAGCCATTCTTCTTGCTGGATAGTGGCCAGGTCACTACGTGATACTGGTGGAGGAAAACGTTTCCTGACTTGCTCCTCCAAAACACCCCAAAGTGGCTCAATAATATTTAGATCTGGTGACTGTGCAGGCCATGGGAGATGTTCAACTTCACTTTTATGTTCATCAAACCAATCTTTCACCAGTCTTGCTGTGTGTATTGGTGCATTGTCATCCTGATACACGGCACTGCCTTCAGGATACAATGTTTGAACCATTGGATGCACATGGTCCTCATGTATGGTTCGGTAGTCCTTGGCAGTGATGCGCCCATCTAGCACAAGTATTGGGCCAAGGGAATGCCATGATATGGCAGCCCAAACCATCACTGATCCACCTCCATGCTTCACTCTGGGCATGCAACAGTCTGGGTGGTACGCTTCTTTGGAGCTTCTCCACACCGTAACTCTCCCGGATGTGGGAAAAACAGTAAAGGTGGACTCATCAGAGAACAATACATGTTTCACATTGTCCACATCCCAAGATTTGCGCTCCTTGCACCATTGAAATCGACGTTTGGCATTGGCATGAGTGACCAAAGGTTTGGCTATAGCAGCCCGGCCGTGTATATTGACCCTGTGGAGCTCCTGATGGACAGTTCTGGTGGAAACAGGAGAGTTGAGGTGCACATTTAATTTTGCCATGATTTGGGCAGCCGTGGTTTTATGTTTTTTGGATACAATCCGGGTTAGCACCCGAACATCCCTTTCAGACAGCTTCCTCTTGCGTCCACAGTTAATCCTGTTGGATGTGGTTGGTCCTTCTTGGTGGTATGCTGACATTACCCTGGATACCGTGGCTCTTGATACATCACAAAGACTTGCTGTCTTGGTCACAGATGCGCCAGCAAGACGTGCACCAACAATTTGTCCTCTTTTGAACTCTGGTATGTCACCCATAATGTTGTGTGCATTTCAATATTTTGAGCAAAAGTGTGCTCTTACCTTGCTAATTGAACCTTCACACTCTGCTCTTACTGGTGCAATGTGCAATCAATGAAGACTGGCTACCAGGCTGGTCCAGTTTAGCCATGAAACTTCCCACACTAAAATGACAGGTGTTTCAGTTTCATTGTCCAACCCCTGTATATATATATATATATATATATTCTGCAAGTATATGTATATATATATATATATATATATATTCTGCAAGTATATGTAAATATATATATATACACACTACCGGTCAAAGGTTTTAGATACACTTTCTCACTTAATGGGTCTCTTTATTTTCATGCCTATTTAAATTGTAGATTCTCACCAAAGGCAATAAAACAATGAATGAACACATGGAATTATACATTAAACAAAAAGTGTGAAATAAGTCTAAACATTTTTATATTTTAGATTGTTCCAAATAGCCAGCCTTTGCTATTAAACCTGCTTTACTCTCTTAGCATTCTCCCCACGAGCTTCATGAGGTGGTCACCTGAAATGGTTTTCCAAAGAGTCTCGAAAGAACTTCCCAGATGTTCATTGAGAGACGGTCAGAGGTTAATATTTCAGTCATCACAGCAAAGGATGGCTACTTTAAGGAATCTAAAATATAACATTTACAATTTCTTGTTCCCTAAATAATTGCATATTTGCCTATTCACTGTTTTGATGCCTTCAGTGAGAATCTACGTACAATGTAAATAGTCATAAAACTTCTATAACTTTTTACCGGTAGTACCGGTGTATGAAAACAGTGCAAAGTACTTCCAGTAATTATATCTACTGATTACGTTATATTCATTTGACCTCCAAATGGCACAGCAGGCTCAGAAGATAGAAAATGACATTAGAACAATGAAGCTTGTTTATAAACCAGAAATCTTTTTTGGTTAAAATATGTTTGTTCTTCAGTCATCGAACTAACTAGCGTTCTGTTTCATTCCTTACAGACTGCCAGTGGCAGTAAACAAAGTGGATATTAGAAGTGTGCCAACAAAATCGATTTACAGAAGAATCCCGATTCCCATTTACTTCAATTCAAAATCGATTTTAAATGTCCCAAAACCGATTTAAAAAAATAAAACAAATCCGCTGGCTGTCCATTTTGTTACTACGCAAGACGTTCTGACGTTTCCACGCAGCCAGTTCTGGAACATACACATGCGTGGAAAGCACCAAAACAAAGAGGAAGCCTGTCTTCGTTGATGGCAAAGATTTGGGCTCATTTTTGTTTTTGAATGCCTGGGAAGACCGAGCTTGACATGAGCTTAATAGTATGCAAGGTTTGCAAAAATGAAGATTAAGAACTTCGGGAACACCACAAAGCACCACGCGAGCATCGCCCGGAGTCAGACGACACGGAGCAGAGTTAGCCACCACCAGCAGATCAATGCACGCTACAGCACTTCACCAAACTCTCTGCCAACTCTGAGTGGGCAAAAAAAATAAATAAACAGGTTTATCGCCTGCCTTATCGCCAAAGACTTACATCCCCCTTGTGGAGAACAAGGGGGTCTGAATCAATTTCTGAAGGTTCTGCCTTTTCGGATGCTGCACACCCGCGACGTTCTTCAGGCTATCCGTCCAGGAGAGTGGTTTTACTCGATAGATTTGAAAGACGCATATTTCCACGTTAACATCCATCCGGAACACAGTAAGTACCTGCGGTTCGCCCTTTGGAGCACAGTTTACCAGTTCATGGTCCTGGGCTTCGGCCTGTCCCTGGCGCCTTGGGTATTTATGAGGTTCATGAAGGTGGTCTTAACCCCTCTGTGCCGGTAAAGTTCTCGACGACTGGCTCGTCTGTGCGGCTTCAGGCCACGGGGTGTGTCTGGCAACGTCCAAGGTCCTGGCCCACATCCAGGCACAGGGGTTGACTGAACTGGCAGAAGAGTTATTTGACCCCAACACAGCAGATGGCTTCATTGGCATAGCCCTACAGCAGAACGGCTGGGCCAGATTCAGTCCCTGCTTCAGTCTTTTCATCTGGGAGTGTCACCCCTAGTTCAGGTATGGCTGAGGTTATTGGGGATGCTGGCGGCAGCCTCAGCTTTGACAACTCTTGGGCTACTTCACCTCCGCCCCCTGCAATGGTGGTTCAATGCCAGCCACATGGGCCCCCTGTTACACAGGCAGGTCAAGGTTTAGCTCACGCCTAGGTGCACAGCTCTTCTCCATCACTGGAGAGACGCTGCATACTTGTGACATGGGGTCTCCCTCGGTGCGGTGGTAACATCAGACGCATCGCCCTTGGGACGTGGAGCAGTGTGGCAGTGCAGGTCCATCCAGGGGCTGTGGGGACCACAACAATGGCAGCTGCCCATAAATGTGCTGGAGCTGCGGACCATTTACTTGGCGCAGAGGCACTTCTTGCCTTTTCTCAGGGACGAGCATGTGCGCGTCTTGACGGACAGTATGTCGTCAGTGTTCCACATCAACCGTCAAAGTGGGACCCGGTCACTGCAGTACCTGAGGGAGGCCCAGAGACTGTGGAGTTGGGCGTACCCTTGGCTTGCCTCCTTGAGAGCGATGCACCTACTAGGCAGGAGGAACTTGGTGGCGGACTGCCTGACCTGCCATCGGCTCCCCCAAGGAGAAAGGAGGTTGCAGCCTCAGATTTGGGATCAGTTCGGCAAGTCCCTGGTGGATCTCTTTGTCTCACAGAGCATGACTCCGTTGTGGTCTTCCCTGGCAGAACCCAGCTCCCCGCTGGCGATGGATGCCCTCACCAACATCTGGCCGGGCGAGCTGCTGTATGTTTTTCTGTTGATCCTGCCCACTCTTCACCAGGTGAACTCTTCGACTCAGAGGGGTCTCCTGGTGGCGCCGGAGTGGCCCATGAGAGTCTGGTTTCTATTGCTCCTCCGCCTGTTGGACGGGGAGCCATGGCGGTTTCCAATGAGACAGAACCTGTTGTCCCAGATGGACGGGAAGGTGTGGCATCTGTGCTCGGGCCGTCTTCAGCTCATGTAGTGGCCACTGAAGGGGGCTGGCAGCCCCTGATGGGTCTGAAGCATTCGATCCGCCAGACACTCCAGAGTGCCCAGGCTCCTTATATGTTGAAGGCTTATGCTTGTTGTTGGCAAAGTTTTACAGCATGGTGCCGTGACAGGGATTTGGACCCGGTTCTCTGTTCCCTGCAGGACATTTTGCGATACCTCCAATGTCTTTTTGATGCTGGAAGGGCTGCTTCGAACTTGAAGGATCACCTGGCAGCGATCTCAATCAATCATCATCATGTTGACGGCAGGCAGGTGAGGGCGAATTACTGGCTGACGAAGTTTCTCAGAGGGGCGAGGTGGATGCGTCCTCCCCGACGGAGGCTGGCAGCTTCATAGGACCTCCCATTGGTGCTGAGGGAATTGAGTGGGCCTCCCTTTGAGCTAATGTGTGCCGCTCGACTGAAACTGGTTTCTTTGAAAAGGGCTTTTCTTTTGGCTGTGATTATAGCGAAGCGTGTCAGTGAGCTCCACGCCCTTGCTATTACCCCGACCTGTCTGCAGTGGAAGGCAGATGGTTCCAGGGTGTCCCTGTGGCCGGACATCGCTTTCCAGCCTAATGTTCTGTGCGCCAGCATCCTGTGCGGCTACGTGCACCTTTGCACGCTTCTACCGCCTTGATGTTGCCCGGGGGTCTGCTATGGCTTCAGCTCTCCTGCCTCTGGCTTTGGCCCTTCTGAGCGATGTGTGAGTACCCCGTTCCTTGTGACATCACTGGCATAAGTCATCTACTTTCTTTACTGCCACTGGCAGTCAGGAAGGAATAAAAACACAATAGAAGTTACGCTGTAACTATGGTTCTGTAAATTACTGGCAGTCACACCGGTTACTTGGAACTTCTTAGCGAGAAGATCCTAGGAGAGCGGATGTAGCCTCCCAGGTGTTACTTCTAGACAGCAGCCAGGTAGGCTACACGTCACATATGTGACTGTGTTTACATAAAACCTCAACTTGAGCAGAACGCAAGGAGACATATCCACTTTGTTTACTGCCACTGGCAGTCATCCAGGAATTCCCACAACCATAGTTACAGCGTAACTAGAGCTAGGTAGAGTAGTCAGAAAGAGTAGCATTACTTCAAAATAATAATACTCAAGTAGAAGTAAAAAAATATATATATATGGTGTAGTAAAACTATTCCTAGAAGTAAATTTTTTTCAATAGTTACTCAGTTAAATATAGCTGAGTAAATGTAACTAATTAATACCCACCTCTGATTTCAGTTGGTGGTGCTTCATAAGCAAAGCTCTACTAAATTAGTTGTAAGAAATTAACTCTAACTAGACATAGTATACCATTTTAATGCGACCATGGTGTATTTATATAAGCTGCAGTGCATGTGCTAATTATTGTACAGTCAGCATGCATTTCTCTTATTTCGACTGATTCTCTTCCCCTTCAAAACAAAAAGAGACATATTATTATCAGACTGTATCAGTGTGTAACTCTGCACTGAGATCTTCACATTTTTAGCTGATTGTGGATCATCGGTAAGGAGGCTCATTCATTTCAGAGCGGTTGGAAAGTAACGGCAGGTTTGGCACTGTCCGCTAGGGTCTGATGAAATCCTGCTACACTGTTACACACGCATCTCAACACACTTGATGTAATTATATGAATACAGGTAAGATGGATGTTTTATGCCCTCCGCCTTTTATTTTTACCTCTTTTAGGGGGATCCCAGACTGTGTTACGTGGTGTCAGTACTCCTCTCCCCGCTGTAATTCGTTGGTGAGCAACATTAAAATAAGAGTCAAAGCAGAGGCCGGGCAGCTCTATGTTAGTCCGTGCACAGACCAACAGAACAATGACAAGGTAGTGTTGAAACAACCACTGAACCCTTCTTCTGTTTCGGCTCAACACTTATTACCAAGTGTACAATACACAATAAATAATAAACGGTTTCCGACACTCAGCCCTCACTCGTCTTCTTCCTTTTTCTTCCACTCTGTGCAGGACTAAAATACCATCTCAAACCGTATACCGCCACCTACGGACTGAAGTATGTAGGGCATACACTTAATATTAAATCACAACCCTAGAATGCGGTCCATCTATTCTGTTTCCTCACCCAAATGTTGCATGTTCATTAAAGTCAGCACATATTACCAATATTTGACCATCCTACTTTTAATCTGTGTTAAGTGATCTAAATTAAACTTTTCACACGGGCTTCTCTAAGGTCATTCAGTGAAGTTCCTTTTGTGACCCATCTGACTTAGTCCTCCACCAAACTTCAAGAATAAATACAGTCAAGCAATCAGTCTTTATCTACAGTGCCTTGCGAAAGTATTCGGCCCCTTGAACTGGTCAACCTCTTGCCACATTTCAGGCTTCAAACATAAAGATATAAAATTCTAATTTTTTGTGAAGAATGAAATTTATTGGATGTGTCAAACTTTTTTAACAAATAAAAAACTGAAAAGTGGGGCGTGCAATATTATTCGGCCCCTTTACTTTCAGTGCAGCAAACTCACTCCAGAAGTTCAGTGAGGATCTCTGAATGATCCAATGTTGTCCCAAATGACTGATGATGATAAATAGAAACCACCTGTGTGTAATCAAGTCTCCGTATAAATGCACCTGCTCTGTGATAGTCTCAGAGTTCTGTTCAAAGCGCAGAGAGCATCATGAAGACCAAGGAACACACCAGGCAGGTCCGAGATACTGTTGTGGAGAAGTTTAAAGCCGGATTTGGATACAAAAAGATTTCCCGAGCTTTAAACATCCCAAGGAGCACTGTGCAAGCAATCATATTGAAATGGAAGGAGTATCAGACCACTGCAAATCTACTAAGACCCGGCCGTCCCTCTAAACTTTCATCTGGAACAAGGAGAAGACTGATCAGAGATGCAGCCAAGAGGCCCATGATCACTCTGGATGAACTGCAGAGATCTACAGCTGAGGTGGGAGAGCCTGTCCATAGGACAACAATCAGTCGTACACTGCACAAATCTGGCCTTTATGGAAGAGTGGCAAGAAGAAAGCCATTTCTCAAAGATATCCATAAAAAGTCTCGTTTAAAGTTTACCACAAGCCACCTGGGAGACACACCAAACATGTGGAAGAAGGTGCTCTGGTCAGATGAAACCAAAATCCAACTGTTTGGCCACAATCAAAACGATATGTTTGGCGTAAAAACAACACAGCTCATCACCCTGAACACACCATCCCCACTGTCAAACAAGGTGGTGGCAGCATCATGGTTTGGGCCTGCTTTTCGTCAGCAGGGACAGGGAAGATGGTCAAAATTGATGGGAAGATGGATGGGGCCAAATACAGGACCATTCTGGAAGAAAACCTGTTGGAGTCTGCAAGAGACCTGAGACTGGGATGGAGATTTATCTTCCAACAAGACAATGATCCAAAACATAAAGCCAAATCTACAATGGAATGGTTCACAAATAAACATATCCAGGTGTTGGAATGGCCAAGTCAAAGTCCAGACCTGAATCCAATCGAGAATCTGTGGAAAGAGCTGAAGACTGCTGTTCATGAACGCTCTCCATCCAACCTCACTGAGCTCCAGCTGTTTTGCAAGGAAGAATGGGCAAGAATTTCAGTCTCTCGATGTGAAAAACTGATAGAGACAAACCCCAAGAGACTTGCAGCTGTAATTGCAGCAAAGGGTGGCGCTACAAAGTATTAACGCAAGGGGCTGAATAATATTGCACGCCACACTTTTCAGTTTTTTATTTGTTAAAAACGTTTGACACATCCAATAAATTTCATTCCACTTCACGATTGTGTCCCACTTGTTGTTGATTCTTCACAAAAAATTTGAATTTTGTATCTTTATGTTTGAAGCCTGAAATGTGGCAAGAGGTTGACCAGTTCAAGGGGGCCGAATACTTTCACAAGGCACTGTATATAGTACTATTACACACAATAGTGTGACCAAAGTGCTTTGCACGCAAAATAAAATGGTAAAAGCAATAAGAAACAAAACTATACGTGTACCTAGATTACTCACCTGATTTCTATGGTCTCATCCTGGCAAGTCCAAAGACATGCTCACCTGCATTGCCTATCTGCACTCCAACACTCAGTGGAACCAACTCGAGCCAGCTTGAGTGTCACATACTCCCATTTATTTTGCATAGGCCTCCTCAACCAGTAACAGAGGAACCATGAAAATTAGAGAGATGACTCGTCTGAATTTCAACAAACCTTTATAACCCTGTGTTTGTGTTTCTGTGAGCTCATCTGCAAGTGATTCAAACGACATCTAAAACCATCACAACAATGATTCATGTTCTTGGTGATTTCATCTACTTATCTGTTCATATGAAATATTATATTTTATAAATGTTGCACAGCCTCCTGTTCCTTTTTTTCTGTCACATGTGTATCCTGTAACTCCAAAATCTAAATTTGCTCCTAATTTGTGTATTTTGAATACAAATAAAACCACTGCTGACCAAAAGAACAAGAAGGTTTCCCTTTCACATTTACCAAAAGGCATATTGATGTTCTCCAAGACTTTTGAGATGATTTTTTTGTAGACTGACTAAAAATAGACTAAAAATATACCTTTCTGAATGGTGTGCCCCCTGTTACATCTGGTTTAAAAACTAAGGTGGTGATTGTCTGGGGTGGTTTGTTACTTCAGGACCTGGATGACTTGCTGTATTTGACTGAACCATGAATTCTGCTCTACATCCTACAGGAGAATATCCAGCCATCAAACCTCTGAATGGGTAAAAAAAAACCAAAATGCAATATAGGTTTTGGAGTGGAATAATCAAAATCCTGACTTAAAGCTGATTGCAATTTTATGGTTTGACCTTAAACTTTCATGCTCAGAAAGCCTCTGATGTGGCTGAGTTAAAGCAATTCTGCAAATACGAGCAGACCAAAAATCCTCCACAGTAATGGAAAAGATTGATCACATCCTGATGGCACTTGATGCTGTCAAGTGTGGCACAACCAGGTATAAAATTTAAGGGGAAGTTACCTTTTCACATTGTCATTTTGAAAACAGTGTTGTATCTGCTGAGTTTTGTCTGCTTTGAAAAAAGATTCGGCATCTGAAACATTTTACAACTCTGCGGTCAATGAAACACGTCGGCCTCGACAATCTTTTTTAGGCTGTTCATTTTGGGTGTAATAAGTTTAATGTTCATACTTTTCTGTATACTGCAAGTATAATAGGCTACTACAGTGATGCGATACATTCATTGGTCCACAAGGAGGCGCCCTTGCCAAGACTAATCAGGCAGTCTGGTTGCATTAGAACCATATCTGCATTCCACCAGCTTGAAAGACATGAAAAAGGTGGATGGGCTAAACTTGTATAGCATTTTTCTAGTCATACCGACCATTTAAAGCCCTTTTTCACTGGAGCCAAATTCAACCAGCCACCAATACAGTCGCTCGCATATCCATTCACCGATAATCAGGCAACTTCAGGCCTTGCTAATGGGCACATCCACATGTGGCAGAGGAGGAAGCTTGAATAGAATAGAATAGGGGGGTGAATATATACAACTGTACAGGTTTTTACACTTTTGGTAGACACTTCATAACCAGTATTCAAAAGATTTTTTTACAAATAGTCGTAGAATCAGAACAAGCAGCAGAAATGAAAATCCACAGCAAAAAGTAATGTGCTGCAATACAACGCTATAACAGGAATAGATCTGAGGGCTGTCATGGACACAGCTGTGCTGTAAGAAATTGGTTCTGTGTGTATAAATGATTATATTAAACAGACTAATTGGAATACTATTAAATAAATATGCAGGAATGTGCATGATGGTGTTTATGGGGATATTGAACATACACAATATAAATAACATGTATCTGTACTGGATAGTACAAGTCATAAACATTAAATGTACACAGAGGGTATCTACTAAATGGGACTCACAAATTGGTTAGTTATTCATGAGCTAGATGGCGACAGTGGTAGGGGTTTGTCCTGTAACCAGTGGGATGCTGATTCGAATCCCTGCTCTGTTTGTCTCAGATGTTGTGTCCTTGGGCAAGACACTTCATCCGCCTTGCCTGCTGATGGTGGTCAGAGGGCCCACTGGCACCAATCGTATGGCAGCTTCACTTCTGTCACTGTGTCTCAGGGCAGCTGTGGCTTCATTGTAGCTCACCACTGTCAGTGTAGGAATGGGTTAATGATTGATTGTAGTGTAAAGCGCTTTGGGGTCTTTGGGGACTTGATGGAACGCTATACAAGTGCAGGCTATTTACCATTTACTATGATGCCCTGGGTTGAAAGCCATATTGCCCAAATGAAAAGCTGCCAGTGATTATGGGACATGTATGCATAATTTAAAACGATGTAATATATGACAATAACTAGCCATGTATAACATTAATTGTTTGTTTAGCTGCACAATTACAATGTGAGAATAACAACCCAACTCCTATTAAATTCTAATAACAATACAATAACAGCTATAGTTTAAACTATTTAACAACTGGCTATTTAAAAAATAAAATAACCTATTTTACAGTTGTGCATCGTTACATTTTAAACATTTTTATCTCAGTATCTCTCCAAATCTCATATTGTATTTGGGTGGTCCCAATGTTTCGAATACGATATTTCCTAAAGTTCTTGAATGCAGCAAAAAAAGCTCCTGGTGACGGAGAGAAAGAGAAGCGGCAGGGAGGGAGCTGTCAACATCGTCTCATACCGTCTCTGGACATAAAGGTGTGGAAAGGACACTGCTCTGAGCTTCCTTCAGATAACATACTGCCAAAGCGTAGTTTTCACGCCGCTTGTTACACCACGACTGTTTACATAATTGGGTTGTTGCGTTTGTGCGCCTGTGTTCGGTTACATTGCTACATTCGTTAGCTTTACGTTAGCATAGCTGCTTGCTTAGTGTGCTTTTTCTACAGTGGGAGGTTAGCGACAGGAGGCTAGCGTTAGCTTTCCGGTCGGCGTTTTCACGTCATCCTAAACCCCAGATAAGAATCACAGCAACAAAATAAAACAGTCAGACGGCTCCCGTGGAGTGTACACTAGTGAAATGTGATTATCTGTAACGGGAAACAAATTAGTGAACGCTTCTCTCCCATTTGGCCGTTTGACAGCTCCGTGTCCGCGGAGATATGGAGACGCCGGGGAGAATAGTAACCACACCGGACGCTCTGGACTTCACCGTGGAGAACGTAGAGAAGGTGAGTCTTCATATGTCAACAGCCTGTCAAACAATTATTCAGTCTGTAGAATAAAGAAGCTGGTTTATTTAAGGTACATCACCTGGAAAATAGAACTTTATTTATAATGTAACCACATAATAATAGCATATTTTTTTTACTTAACAGAGAAAATTAGTAAACAACGTGTGGATATACGGAATTAAAGTTACCAGCTCATGTTCCTTATATATAAAGTGCTTCTCTGCGTCGTCTTGTTGTCCTCTGAGGGACTGGATAAAGTATGATGTGTATTTGCTTGCACGGCGCTGTTAAGTGCCAGGTTGCTGTGATGAATTACGCTTCTGGGCGGCCAATGGCTTGGACATACCAAGGATGATAGGTGGGGGAGGAAGGATGGGGAGAGATAGAGGTGCTCAGTGGAGGAGCAGGATTGATGGAAGATGATAAAGGTGAGGGATGTGCCAGCAGAGAAACAGGAGGGGGCTTGAGGAGATAGGTGATGCGACAAAAATGATTAAAGGCAGATCAGAGGGAGCATGCACATTCCTGCAGGGGAAACGATTAAGCATTGGGTTGTAGGTCTAATAGCTGCATGGGTTTTTTGTTTTTCTCTCTTTTACTTCTTTTGATGACGAGAGCATTGAGTAGCCTGCGATGATAACCTTGAGTAGAACTGCCAAAGATTCAGTGTTTTTGCAAATAAATTAAAACAGAAATGTATAAATTCATTCATTCATTCATAATATAACATAATTATTACAGGTATAATAATGTTATATTTATAACCTTTTTGTATTCTTCGGCTCTGTTTGGATAGCTAGTCTGGATTCACTTGCACCTTGCCAACTGTAGGTCTGAGACAGCTTTACCTTCAGAGGATTGATGGGAGGATGCTTCTTTTAGTTTCTACATCATGATTGTCCATGTTTTCACAAACAAAAACATTGACAAACTGTCAAATTTGTCTTTGCCGTAAGCAAGAGAAAAGTGTACCAGCTTTCTTTACTCCAGCTGACCAGCAGTGCACAGTGTTAGGTGGAGCAGAGGCTGTGCTATGCTACCTTTTGCTGTACAAATATATATGTATATATATGTATATATATATATACACACACATACATAGAGACATGTTATAATTAGAACCATCTCTGGAGTCACTCTGGAGCTGAATTACAATATTGATGAGGTTTTCTTCTTCTAAGGTCCAATTGTTAATCCTTTTATAAGGGAACCCGTAGCACACTTTTTTTTTTTTTTTGCTTTTAGGGGTTATAATCTTTTAAAAATAATCTGATTAGGTGATTATTATAATGAACAGTAAGGCCTAAAATAAATTTGGAAATCACTATCATCCTGATCATAACTAATTAGATGACGTTAAAAAAATGCTTCAAAAAAGGTTTCTTTTAGGATTTTTCTGTTTACATTGGTATGTATTTGTCTTTCCTTTTGAGTGATTAGAGTAAAATAGGTTTTTAAGTTTGCGTTGAATTAGTGCGCACTGTTACTTGTTGTCAGCATTGTGTTGGAGATGATGGTTCCTGGCCCATGTGTCCAACAGACAACTCTTTGTTTAGTATTGGGTCCTTTAGACAAAGTCAAACATTGTCTCCATCTTTGTGCATAAGGAAATAAATTGTATACTGCCTTACATTTATTAATAAGTACTACTTACTTTATTTCTTTTAAGGAAATCTGAAAGGTCAGTTCTGGGTTGTAAGTGTGCGCTGTTGAGATTTTATAAATCTCTCCCTGAGGGAGTTACTGTACAGTTCCACATAATGCTTGGTCTGACCTGCCCATCATCTTGCTCAGGGGTGCTTGGCCAGGGGTCACTTTGTGTCACATTGCTTCAGTCAACAGTCCCTCACAGCAAGCTTTAAAAATGAGCCACTATTAGTCCCAGGGTCCATTCAGGACTGCTCATCTTCCAGACTTTGTACTTTTTACTCTTCTGAAACAGTGTTGAGATAGAATAAGACGAATATGTTGCATCAAGTATAAGAATTAGGAAGATGATTCAGAGTAAAACCTAACATGTTTAAGGATCAGTGTTGGAAAGCAAAATCGGTCACAGAGACACATATGACAGAGTTAGAAGTAGAGAAGTGCTGAGAAATTGGCTGGTGAATGGTCATTCACCAGCCAATTTCAAATTTCACCTTGGTCAGCCCTGATCAGTGATGGGCTGGTTGGAAACTCAAATGGTAGATGCTCTTCCAATCAATGAATTCACAATACTCAAGGGCTACTGGATTGTTGTAACAACACTGCTTTTCAGTATGGAAATTGTTACCGATAGAAGGAAACTCGCTGTGAGTGAGATGTTTAGAATGAAATCAGAGGAAAAACAAAATATTTAAATCTATTTAAAAGGAAACAATTTTCCACAACATATCCAAGACATGAATGCAGTTCATTCAGGCAAAGAAAGAGCAGGAACGAGCGAAACATTTGGCAGATAACAGGAAGGCCTAACGATGTACAGCAGACCTGCTGTGTTTTATCCTTTAGAGCTTTTAAAGGTCTTTCTTGGAACTCGATTTAAAAATGTCGGTAGCCTTTTGAAGGTCTCATGGTTAAAGTAAGGAACACACACTGCTTTAGTAATACTAGCTGTGCTAACTTTGCTAATCGTTAATATAAGATGCCAAGTACAACCTAAAATGTAGCCTCAGTAATCAGTTTGTCTCTGGTTTATACACACTGTGACTTTGCCTCTGTTCCTAATATAAATAACTAATGAGCACTCACGGCTGGAAGCCTGAAAAAAATAATATGAATGCGGCTTTAAAATCAACTAAAATTGATAAGAGAAGACCAGGGTTCTCTCAGTGCACCTGTAATATGAAGTAGGTTTTTGTTGGTCAGAGATGGGTGGTTCATTTTCCATCCAGGCCAAATCATCTATGGAAGATAGTTCAATGTTAAACACACGACTATCGGGTTGCTCGATACAGTTGTGTAGCATGATTTGTTCATTACTCTGTTTTATGCCAGTCCTGGGTATTGTGTTAATGATTTTGCGACCGCTACAGAATATTATTTTTGTCTATCCATGCAGCTAAGATTTAGAAATGAAAAAGGGTCATCTAAGACAATGGGCTTTTTTGATCTTATGCTCAGATCTTTTCACTATTGGCAACATCCTGCTTCTCTTAATTTTTGCCATGCCTGTGTGCTGTCAACAAACACCCACGCAAGTCTTAAGACAAACTATTCTTTCTGGTAATAATCAACAAGCGCTTGAAGGTCTGTGATGCACACAGAAATAATAAAAAATCAGGCTTTTATCACAGTGATGATCTTAAGAGTGACTCTCCTGAAGATCAGATGAGTGGAACGCACTCTGAAGCCCTGGTTCAGATGACCTGCTGTGGCTGGGAATAGTGTCAAAAGACCTGTTCTAAATATTTGGATGTAATTCTGTGTTTATTACAGCTATGAGGATTGGATGCTATTTAAATAAACAATAATTATATTGTCCATTGAGAAAGTCCATCTTTCTTTTGTCTTTTTTCTGTTTATGTAAATCATTAATTGACACAATAATATTTTCAGTTCACTGGCTTGGTTTTGGTTTGTCCTTCTTGCTGCGTACTTTATTATTTACTATGTTTTACTGTATGTTCTTTGAAAGTGTTTTGTTGTTATGCTACCAATTTTAATAATCCCAATTCAAGTGTTATACAGGTATATATGTATTGATATCTAAAGATCTGCTCCAGGAAATCATTGCATGACCTATCACAACTTGATCTGACCAAAAAATCGGATCGGTAAAAAATCTCTTTCCCGATCTGTGAGAGCTCTAAACATACCTGGCAACAGGTTGCTTTGACGACAATGTTCGTTGTAGAAGTTGTTCCTGCAGGAGGAAGACTGAGGTGTTTTTCCTAACGATGAAGTCAGAGGAAGCACAAAAGGTGCAAGAAGCTTTGTTGCTCACCTGGAGTTCACTTAGTTTTCTCTCGTTCACACTTAGTAGTAGTAGATTTATGTTGGGTATTTAGTTCTCCAGATAATAGGTAACAATATTGTGCTTAAATGTCAGAGAAAGGAACATTTTGAATAAGAAAATATTTTAATTGGTTTATAATACTCTGAACTACAGCTGCACGATATGAGGAAAATATGCTATATGCAGTAATAATGTTGGATGCCACAATAGCAACATGACCTGCAATAAATAAATAAGTAAACAGTGTTAATGTTCTTCTGATTTGTGTTCATAGCACAGTAGACCCAAGTTAATGAGTAGTCTGTCCAGCTAATGGAAAAAAATAAGTGATTATTTTCATCTAAATAACACAGTTTTCTTGAAAAGGTTTCTTGATGACTTGACCACTTTACCAACTCTTTATCTTTAAAAGATTTCTATAATGCTTTAAGCAAGTGTCCCTGTAGATGAGGATCCACAGAATAATGCAAAGCTGGGGGATGAATTACACTCGCCACCGAGTGTCGGTCAGGACATAAACTGGAGATGGAATTTTCTTTGAATATTTAATTAGCAGTTAGAGCAGCTGTATATACATGAAGTAGATAGAGGGATGTGGTCTAAATCACATGAGAAACAAAACAAATAATAATTCACCTTAAGAATAATTAATAGATACAAAGTACAGCAGTGGCACCTGCTGGTCGTAAACTGACTGCAGGTGCCCAATAATTACCAAAACAGATAATTAAACTTTTTCCTATGAAGTTAAATGACTTAGACGTCATATTAATCATGCAATATCAAACTCAAAATAATTACTGATAGGAGCACAGCAAGATACCAGAAAAATAACTGAGGCACCTCACCAATTACACAGCATATGCTCACAGATGTTAGCAAGGTGCAGTATGCTAATAGCAGTCTAAATATTGACATTACTACACATCACAGGACGAAACTACATTATTACACTGAACTAATTTGCTTGTGGGGATTAATAAAGAATTACGTACAATAAGTCAGTAACGCACATCAACTACAAAGCGAAGTCAGCACCAGCTGCAAACATCCACGCACTGAAATACGTTGCTCAGCACACCTCTAAAACAATGAAAATCTTACCATTAAGTGGCACCCTGACTCCACCCAGGTTCAAAACAACAACATGAACTCTATTTTAACACAATTGCATTGTGAAATGTCCATGTCCAGTGGCAAGCATGAGCCTTTCTAACAGCTGCCCCTAAATGTAGGAGGTATATTTGCTCCAGAGGAAGGCGATGGTCTAAGTCTCTGATGATGAACTGTGGCTGTTGGACTCCTCTTGTAAAGCAGGAAGAACTCATCCTTGCCACCGGTCTGGTGTAGACTCTGTCCGCAAATCTGATGCAACCATCAGCACTTTGATGCACATTGGTCACTCTTCCCATTGGCCAAAGCGCTCTGGGAAGCTGAGGATCCATGGGCATGACTACAGTTCCCTCAACCATGTCAGCCTCAGCAGACTGCTATTTTTGTCTGACTTGCAAACCTGAAAGGTATTGCCTGATAAATCTGGACCAAAAGAAAAGAGTCAACATCGAGGTGGGTGAGAATGTCAAGGTGGGCAGCCCTAGTCGTTAAGCACTTAAAGAGTATGCCCTTTTTTCCTTACGGCATCCAATTTAGACATCAAATGGTCTGAAACAGTCTGTTCCTGTGGAGTGGAAAACAGGCTTAAAGAGATGGAGATGGGCGGCAGGTAAGTCAACCATTCAGGGAATAGTAGGCTTGGCCTTCCACCGTCTGCAGTCAGGGCAGTTGGATTGATGACATCGAACAGCTTCTCTGCCTCGCAGTATCCAAAAGCCTCTGTGAATATCCACCCAGGACCGGGATGGCATAGACATCAACGTAACCCTGTATCAGCAGTCTGGTGAATGGGTGGTGTGGATCTAAAACAATCGGATGTACTGTCCCGAACTCTAGATTCTTTGTGTGTCTGTCTGCCGCCTACCCTGATTTCTCCTGATTCATCCAACTCTGGTGCCAAAGTACAGAGTCTGCTGTTAGTGGCAACAGGCTTTCCCAGTCTAAAAAGCTTGATCTCGTCAGAAAAATTGTCACTTTGTATTCTACTTACAATGTGCTTCTCTGTGATGCTATGGTCTGCAGCAGTCAAACCTCCTCCATTCCCTGCTGTACCTTGTAGCTTCTTAGCAGTGGATAGAAGTAGTTCCTGTCAGTCTTGTACGTCTCAGATTCTGGGTTTGAGGATGCTGTGGTTAAAGCTGTACCACAAAAGGCTGACATTCGTAATTCTAAGGGTTCCTCCTCTGGTGGGGTCCTTGGCTTAGTAGGCCAGTTGTCCTTGAAGTTGGCTCTGAAGGAGGAAAGGGAGGCCTTGGTTCCATCTGTTCGGCTCAGACAGAGCCTGTAAGGTCTAGCCTTGAGTAATGTCGTCAGCTGGATTGTTGGCTGAATCAACAAACTCCAAGACTGCCGATCTGTTAGGTCTTGAACCTCAGCCGCTCAACAAATACTTTGTAGCGACATGAATCTGAAAGCATCCACCTTAACACTGCAGCAGAATCAATCCACAAGGTGGTGGTGTTATTCTTCAGGGTGAGCTCTGTGTTTAAAAGCTTGGCCAGCTGGGCTCCTGTTAAGGCTGCAGATAGCTACACCCGAGGTATGGTCATTTAATGCCGTGGGGCTACTCGTGAGTGAGCCTGGAGGAAGCATAGGTGGATCCCACCTTGACTTTCCCCAGTCCTGAGGTATGCGACTGATCCACACGCTTGCTCTGAGGCATCACAGAAGATACATATTTGTTTGCTGGTGACAAAAGAATCATCAACCACAGGAGAAGAGTGCCTGGGAAAGTGAATTTGGGGCAGCAGGTCGAGTTCACCTTCCCATTGCTGCCATAATATCTGTAAGTCTGGGGGAAGTAGTGGGTCATCCAAGTCTTGATGTTTCTCCCAAAGGTGATGGACTAGCACTTTGGCATGGGTGGTGAATATTTTTCAATTAATTCGTAAAGAGAAACCAGAATCAGCTAACTCAGTATTGTCAAGTCAGAGCTTTACACTGGTGATCGGCAAACCAGCAACAAAACCCCTGATTGGTGCATCTTTAGTAATATCCCAGGCTGCAGTAGGAAACTTTGTGACCGAGCCATGCTACTGCAGTTCTGTCCCGTAACTTCATGCTTATGTACAATTAATGCCATCTGTCCATGTCTGGAAACAGTGTGCTGCTGTCAGACTGAGCCAGTTTCTTCAGATAATTTGTTTTGTAGATTTTTTTCAGTTGTAGGTTGGAGATATTTCTGTTGTTTCTATGGATATTCATCCCTTTGCATGTACTTTCAGAGCCGGCTAACAATATACAGTCAAGATAAGTAACACTAATGGCTCGTATGTGCGGTGGTGTTTTTATTGATAAGGGTAGTTTTTTTGTAAGATTGAAGAAGTGAACTAACCAGCTTGTTTTTTGTCTTTGGTTTTGATATTGATCCCCAGAAGGACACACAGAGCTGTTTGGGATAAGATAAGGAGAGGTCTGCAGCCACAGAATGGACTGCAGTGATGATTAGCTGCTTCTTTTAACTCTGAAATCCCACCCTCTATTAGAGAAATGCCAAAGTGGAGCTGGATGGCTGTGTAAAGGAAGCCTTGATAATCATCCATTGAAAGACACTGCAGGAGCCATCATTTTATTTTTATCCTAACTACCATTTTGTCTACATTAATCCCTACTCTCCTGGGAATCCATATCAAAGCCAAGTTTATGTATGAGTGGGTTTTATTCTTTAAAGAGCACAACATGCAGGTGGATGTTTTTTGAGCGCAGAGACCCTGTTGGCCATGAATAAGTTAAAACTTCAAGCATAATATAAATTCTGCACCTGCTTTGTATTTTATATGGGTACCTACAGTCTCTGTTTCCACTCATAGAGGCAGAAGTGATACCTGGCTCTCTGAAGATTGTCAGCTTAGTAACACAGCTTGGCTTGTTCAGAGCCTTGCACATTAAGAGGAGACAGATAATTGTACTGGATGATGGCAGACTGAGGAAGGCTACCTGATACTCTGCTACCAGAATGCATCGACATTAGTTTGATTTTCCTCTTTGCAGCTGCAGCTGTCTCGCTGCATTCTGTTACACTGTTTTTGTTTTGTTTTAATCTTTGCTTGTTAATTAAAAGAATGATTTTTAGATTATTATTGTATTTGCAAAATGTTCAATATTGAATGCCATGGCTGGGATGAAAATGAGTTTAGGCTGTAGGATGACAGCTGTATAGATAAACCTGAGAGGGCAAGATTGGTGGTTTTGGATGACAAGGGTGCAGAGATGAAGCTCACAGCATGAATCTTTTTTTTTTCTGTGCTCTTGATAATGCTCTTTACTCTGGCTGCCAGAGGTTTTAGTTCACTAACCGTGTGCAAGTGTGTTACAAGATGAGAGAAAAGCCAACATTTTTCAAGAGCAGTATTCCAGCGTTTTCAGAATTGAAGACATCTGTCTAATTAATGCTTATTTATCCTGTCCCTTATATCCCTCTCATACTTGTTCCCATTATATATTTATCTTTACCTCTTTCCTCCTTTGTCGTCCTTGCACTCAAGTCCTCAAAACACCCGAAGCTGTGCTTTAAAAAGGACTGTTTTCAGTTCATTGCTTTCTAGTCTGCTGAGGTTTTTGGGGTAATGTGTCTACTGTGTGTTTGTGGGAGCTCTTCTCCAATGATGTAACCCGCTCTCTCTCCGACTGTCAGGAGTACGGAGGACTGTGGTTGTTTCTATGTTAGCTGCTTTGTTTTCCCAGACACCCTTCGTTTTCTCCGTCGCCGGTGTAGGCATGGTCCCGTATGAGATTCTCATTGAATGATCACCTGAGTAAAAATATATTGGTATCACAACATTTACACAAATATTTAAATCAGCAACGTATAATGTGATCTTATTTCCTTTATTTCAAACAGAAAGCTGACTTTGGCTGCTAATCGCTAAAACTGATTGTTACAGTTTTAATAACATTATATTTAACACTTACAGTGGGGAGAACAAGTTTGATTGAGACTGTGGACAGGTGTCTTTTTATACAGATGAGTTCAAACAGGTGTATTTAATATAGGTAATGAGTGGAGAACAGGAGGGCTTCTTAAAGAAGAACTAACAGGCCTGTGAGAGCCGGGATTCTTACTGGTTGTTAGGTGATCAAATATTTATGTCATGCAATAAAATACAAATTAATTACCAAAAAAATCACACAATGTGATTTTCTGTATTTTTGTTCAAGATTCCGTCACTCACAGTTGAAGAGGACCTATGAAATAAATGAAAGACTTCTACATGCTTTGTGCAAGTGGGAAAACCTGCAAAATCGGCAGTGTATCAAATACTTGTTGTCCCCACTGTATGTGATATTCTGATACACCCCTCACATTTTTATAAAAAATTTTTTTCTATTTGTATTCTATTCTGTTCTATAGAAAGCAAAAAAAGAAAATGGGTATAATAAGGCCAATAAAAACGACTACCATTAAACTAACCCGGTGTTTATGCTATATTCTTACCTGTTCTATGTTATAAAAAACAATATTATATAATAATAATCAATTTTATTGGTCATTGCACATGTACATTACAACGAAATTTGTCCTCTGCATTTAACCCATCCCTTATAAGGAGCAGTGGGCTGCCATTGGGCGGCACCCAGGGAGCATTCTAAGGGTCTTGCTCAGGGACCCAGAGTGGCTATCTGTGGGATTGGAACCTGGCCCCTTGTGTCCCCTCCGGAACACAAACCTCCTGCTCTAACCACTAGGCCACCACTCCCCTACATAATGATAATCAGTGCAGCATATGTTAAATGACAGTCACTATTGCGATATAAACAGTTGTTTTGTGATGTCATGCAGTCCTAGTAACATTTTTTGTATTATTTCAGCAGCATCAGATTTAATTGTTGGATTCCTGTTAAAATAAAAGCAGTCAGGTTCTGTTATATATCATGTTTTTAGAGTTTTATATGAAACTTGTGATATAGTGCAAGCATAGTATTCTTACTCAACGTTATCAAAGCTTGGGAGTATTATATAGGTCCATACATTATTTAAGCTCTGGGAACTGTGTGAATTTAAAGGTTCTGAAACTGCAGCTCTGTAAAATCTTGGTATACCAGCCTGGTTGGCTGTATTTTCAGATGTTTCAGACGATAACTTCAGGACAGTTCAACTCCTTTATGTGAGTCATTCATTGTGTGGATGCATCTAACTGTTCTCTTCATTTCCATGCTTATTTCCAGGCTCTTCATCAGTTATATTATGATCCAAACATAGAAAACAAGAATCTGGCCCAGAAATGGCTGATGCAAGCTCAGGTTTCACCTCAGGCCTGGCAGTTTTGCTGGGTCCTACTCAGCCCAGATAAGGTACATGGTCCTTAAAAAACTAAATTAAAAAACTCAATAATAATAATACAAAGGAAGACTTTAAAGATTGTTTTATATTCACATGTATTTTCTCTAATAGGTGCCTGAGATTCAGTACTTCGGGGCTAGCGCACTTCACACCAAAATCTCTAGGTACTGGTCGGACATCCCAACAGACCAGTATGAGTCCCTGAAGAGCCAGTTGTTCTCCCAGATAGCCTGCTTCTCCTCCGGCTCCAAGATGGTTCTCACCCGGCTGTGTGTGGCACTGGCCTCTTTGGCACTCAACACGATGCCTGATGCCTGGCCTGGCGCTGTGGCAGAAATGGTCCGGGTATTTCAGGAGGAGGGGGGAGGGGTGGATGGTCGGGCACGTTGCCTGGCTTTACTGGAACTGCTCACTGTGCTGCCCGAGGAGTTCCAGACCAGCCGCCTGCCGCAGTACCGAAAGGGACAGGTAATATCTGCCTGGCACCAGCGCCACCTGTTTGACCACCTGCTTAGTAGTAATGGTTTACTGACTTATTGCTTTCTCCATACCTCTGTGCTAACATTACTATATTAGGACTGAGCTAAATCAGTTCTCAATTTACATTTTATGAGCATACGTTTTCTGATAAGAATTTATTGTGTGAATTTTTGTATTGGAAAAATACAGGTTCATCTTAATATTTCTGAATGTCAGTTTAATAAAAAAGTCAACATATAGCAAAGTGGTATATTTCAAGCTTTTATTTCGTTTATCTTGATGATTACTGCTTAATACCAACGAAAAGTAGAACATTACATAGAACCAATAAAAATGAGTCTTGATACAAAAATACTAGTTTATGGCCTAAACAATTATGGGGAAGACCTCTGATTGGACAGCTCAGCAGTCAGTCACTGATACCCTTCACAAGGATGGTAAGCCACATAAGGTAATTGCCAAAGAAGCTGGCTGTTCACAGGGTTCTTTATGCATGCATAATAATGGAAAGTTTGGTGGATGGAAAACGTGTGGCCAATAAAGGTGCACATGTAGCAGGGATACCTGCAACCTTGGGAGGATTGTGAAGCAAAGCCTCTTTTAAAGAGTTTGGGGAAGATTCACCACAAACAGGTTCCGGGATATCGGCTGCAACTTGGACCAGAAACAATGTCAAAAGCATCTTACCTGGGATACAGAGAAGAAGAACTGGACTGTTGCTCAGTGGTCCAAAGTCGTCTTCCCAAATGTAAAGTTTGCGTTTCATGTGGTCTACCAGGAAATGTTAGAGCACTTCATGCTCTCTACTGCTGACAAGCTTAATGGAGATTCTGATTTCATTTTCCAGCATGACATGGCTCATTCCACTGCCAAAAGTACCAGTATCTGCTTTAATGATCATGGTATCACTGTGCTTGACCTGAACCTCATAGAGAATATGTGGAGTATTGTCAAGAGGGAGAGGAGAGACCCCAGACCGACAATGTAGATGGCCTGAATGCCCCCATTAAAGCAACCTAGTGGGCTTCCTTAATACCTCAGCAGAGCCACAGGCTGATGGCCTCCATGCCATGCTGCATTGAATCAGTAAATTGTGCAAAATGAGCCTGACAAAGTATTGAGGGCTTATACTGTACAATACATGGTTTTTGGTTTGCTGTCTGAAAATTAAAATCCTTTTTCATTCATCTCATGTAATCCAGTTTTCTCAGAAACTGAATTTTGGGTTTTCATTAACTGTAAGCCATAATAATCAACCCTAACAGAAATAAAAACTTGAAACATATGCATGTTTTTGTAATAAGAAATATGGGTTACTTTTTGAATTAAATTACAAAAATAAATACAATTATCAATGATTTTCTAATTTGAGATTCATTGTTAGAATGATTTTGGCATCAGAGCAGAAATATCTGAAACATAGTTATATAACTGCTTAAAATGATTAGCGACATGAAGTAATGTAATGTTTTTACTGGACGTCCAGGTACGGGGGGCTCTGGGTCGAGAGTGGGGGTCGGTCTGTCCCTTACTGCAACAACTGCTTCGACGAACAGACAGCCCCGGGGCGGTTAAAGCCCGCGTGCTGCGCTGCCTGTCATCATGGGTGCTGCTGGATGTGCCCCTCAACGAGAGCGAAGGCCTAGTGCATGACTGCTTCAGCGCCCTGTCTGACCTGGAGCTCTTTGACACAGCAGTAGAGGCTATAGTCAACGCCATTTCTCAACCGGACTCCCAAAGGTATGTTCAATGTCTGTTGCCTATTTGCTATGAAATAGTAAAGAACGTTGTGCTCATAAGAAAAGAAATTATATTGAACTAATGCTGAAGTACAATAAAGACACACGATGGGGGAGAAAATTGGCTGTGTGGTTACTAAAAGGCACCAGGGAGGGATGGATGGATAAAAGGAAGATAGGACTGGTACAGGGCAAGCTCACAGCCAAGAGGAGGAAAGCAGCATTTCGCGGTTGGATGGTGTTGCTATGGTTACAGATCTGGGGAGTGATGTCATCATGCCCCGGTTGATTCAGACATGGCAGGCACCCATTACCCCTCCCTTAGAGACAGAGCGGGCGGGGGTGATGGGACTGTGCTAAGAGAAAAGGAAAGGAAGCTCTGAGAAGGCGGAGGACTGGGGGAAGGTGTGAAGGAACCCAGATATATAAGGCTTTATTCTCCATACCTCCAGTAGTCCTACACAGACTGGGGTTCTGGTTATCTGAAGCTGCTGCTGGCAAGCTAGTTTGAACACAAAGGCATCATATCAAGCAGATGCCTGTTAAGTTACATCAGTCAGTACAGCACAGTGCAGTATGACTGTTATTTCTCCTTGAGCATAGAAAAGTTGACTTTTTTTGTCAACTTTTCTATGCTCAGCATGTCCTAACTAGTGAGAGGATGGTGCATTCTGTCTTGTGTGAATCCATGATTAACCACAGAAACAAATTATTGTATTGAACCAGTTGCAGGACTTTGACCTGCCATTCTTACAAAGGAAATCAAAGCCCGTCATGTTTCGTACTTCAGCCTCTTGGTTTTCTTGTTATCTGTTTTATCTTTTCTCCCTGTCTACCCCTTTCTCTGTACTCTTCCCTTCTCACCTCTCACCATCAGTGCCAAGCCCTCCTCCCTGTCTCTTGTTCTCTTTCTCTGTTTAAACACGTTACAGTCAACTCATTTGGGGGAATGCTATTGGTCCAGCTGCATCCTGTTGCCAGGCAACCTATTTCCCCTGTCTCAGAGTGTTGCAGTAATTGCAGAGGGGAACAGAGGGACAAAGGGGGGAGGGAGAATGAGACACTAAGGGAGAAGACATTAAAGGAGGAGTCTGTGTAAAACGGCTGGACAGAAGCAAGAAAAGGAGATGAGTTAGCGGAGATGGGTCTGCAGCAAACGGTCTCTGTGGAATCTCTAAAATGTCAGCATTTGTTTCTTTTATGAGATGAAATGGATAAATGCATACACATCCAGTCTGGCCTTTTAATCCCCCCACATACACACAAGCAGCCTTTCTCCTGAGCTGGGAGTGCATGACCTCTGTCTGAAAGGCACCTTATTAAAAATAAATGATCTTTTGAGCGTGTGAATGCACGCATGCACACACACACACACACACGCAGGCAGGGAGGCATGTAGTCACTCAGACAGTAAAGATAAAAGCTATTCCTGGCACTGCTCCTAAAGTTGGTCAAATACAGGCCGTATACTCCAGTAGTTGCACAGGTTGTGGCTTATTTTTTTACAACCAGATTGATACTGATAACATTTCAACAGGGTAGAGATTTCTCTATTCAGGCTAGACTGCTGGTTTGAGGATTTGCCTTATATAGCAGGGCCATATAAAAGGCTTCTCAGCCTAAAAGAGGTCTAGAGGCAAATTAGTGAATTTAACCCATGAGCTGCAGTCCTATATTTTTTATTTCTTCTTTCTTCATTTCTCTTTACTTGTTAGTTTTCTTGAAAACTTATTTTGTTCCCCTAAACCTAATTCTTTGTTCTGTGATAGTTTCGGCTTTTACAGTAGATTTATATGGTTTGTGGTTGGAATGGCTATTGCACAAACAAAAGTGTTGCTACGATGCAATGTAGGTTTAAGCATTCTGACGTGATCTGGAAACGTGGAATTTTATTAAAGTACTTTCCAGGCATTGATAAGTGTATGAAAACAAAATGGAAAATGCAAAATTTCCTAACCGTCCGTCCGTCTGTGCTTGCATCGATTCATCTGTTGCTCCATGCATGCATCCATTTTCCCACACATACATGCATAGATCCATCCGTCCTTCACTTTATCCTTATTGCTGTATATCCATTGCTTTGTCCGTCTGTCTGTACGTCCATTGTTACATCCATCCCTTTGTCTATGCATTCATCAATCTTTGTTAATCATCAATCATAGTGAACTATTTGGGTTATAATTGAAAAATAGGCAAAAAATATTTAATTTGGAAATTGGATTGTGGAAAAACTATTGAATTTCAACAATGGAAAATATGTAGGAAACCGGATTTTTTTAAAGGAAATTTTGACTAAAAAGCATATCTGTCTTAAAATCAATTGTTGCTGCACTCAAGGAGCTTGTGAAAGAAGCATTGTTAGCTTTTATATAATGTTTGTTGTTTTAAATGCTAACAATGTTCAACAACCTTACTGTGTCATTGATAAACATTCACCAGCCTGGCCAAACATCCTTATTGCGATTCTTCTGAAAGTTGAACCGCCTCCTGCATACCACAAACTCCCAGGACACGTAATATGGTTTTCATGCATTGCATTCATGTGTGCGCACAATCCTCTGTGTGACATTCAGGAAACACGTTCTCTGTCCCTCATCTTCAAACGTCACTCCTCCTTTCGCTGTCACCAACGATGACAGGAGGAGCGATGTTTAATGTTGACATGTGCAGATGAAGACCCGTGCATGTGTAACCATGTGTCTGTGTGTGTGAATTATTCAGAGTGAGGGGACTTATAAATGGCTGAGACAGCAGCTAGTAGACGTAATTATTACTGACAGCAGAGTAGCTGCAAAAAGGAGCTTTGAATAGATTGTCTGGTTCCTTAGTAGATATGTGGGATCTTTTTGGTGGGTGTGCTGGATCAGAGATCAGAGGTTGGATTGACTTGGACTGACGTGATTTAGAAAGAAATAAAAATACGTCAAGCTAGCCATAAAGAGGGAATCAGTTTTCTACACACCAGTAAACATTTTCTTCACTTGTGCTTGCTGTGTTTTTGCAGCTTTATGTGTATTTTTAGAAATATTAGTATTAAATATGTTCCAATCTTAAGGTTTGTTTATTTTGTGTGTTATGTCCATGGTTTATAGATATGTGAACACATTACTGAAACTGGTTCCCCAAGTGCTGGCCCTCCACGATCAGCTCAGGGAGGCTGTGCAGAATGGAGACATGGAGACATGCCATGGAATCTGCAGGATCGCTGTAACACTGGGAGAGAACCACTCCAGGTGTGTGTTTTTGTCCATTTAAGCAAATGTTATGACATTATTAAAACCAAAATAAGACAATAGTAATGTTTCTCAGCTAAGGCTGCTGCTCTCTGCAACTGGATTCTTTATTAGTGGGTGTCAGTTCATACCCACTTTGGAGATGTTTCATTAAATTGGCAAAAAAAGCTAATTAAACCAGAGCCGAGTGGAGCAGACAACACGAAGGCAGAATGTATTGAAGCAAAGTTATTCTGTTTAAACCTTTTGAGTTTTGAGCTTCTCTCTGTTATGGAATATGTTGACAGCCTTGGAGAAATACACAAAGGCTGCTTTTTAAAGTTATTAATGTTAAACGTGCTAAATCTTATGCTACAAGAAGGTTTAAATGTCATTATAATTTTATCCTTGTTTTAAGTTGGTAAAACTGCGATGACTTTCTCACACATAGTGGGGTATCACCTACTCTCCTGATGAAAAAATGACAGTAATTATAACAGTTCATGGCATGAAAGCTTGAAATTTTACATTTTAAATGCTGCTAGTGGCTCTTAATGGGAAAACTGAACCTGCTAAAATTATCTCATAAGAGCCCTAACAAAAACAGAGATTGGACATCAGCCACAATTCTCTAATCCGTGCATCTCTAATAATTTATATTAAAGATAAAATGCATGTCCAATTTAACAGAAGTTAAAGATAATCAGCACTAGTATTGCTTTGTTACTTTGAATGTTTTCGTCTGTCTATCTCTAGCTAAAGATTTTGATCTATGTTCCATCTAAATCCTACTTGCTCTCTTTCGTGGTATTTGCAGGACATTGTTGGAGCAGGTGGATCACTGGCAGAGCTTCCTGGCTTTAGTCAACATGATCATGTTTTGTACAGGCATCCCTGGCCATTATCCAGTCAATGAGACCACTAGCTCCCTTACACTTACCTTCTGGTACACACTACAGGTAAGAAATGTTAACATTCAGTTTTGTATGATGATATTTAATCTGATAAGGGTCACTATGTTTCAGCTCATATGGTCTACTTTCTTCTAGTTTAGTCCAGTCTTTAGAGACAGCTCTTATTTGTCTTGCAATAATATTTTTCTTTTATGCAAAATGAACATTAATGACTGCTTTAGTGTGGTAAACTTTAAGGAAACCAAGATTGTTTCGTTTGTTCTGTAAAATACCCTCATAGCTCTTTGTTTGAAGCATAATAATAATGGTTTTGTGTTTATTTCCTTTTTCTCAGGATGAAATCATGTCATTTGAGTCAGATAAACAGGCCGTGTACCTCCAGGTCTACAGGCCAGTGTACTTCCAGTTGGTAGATGTGCTGCTTCACAAAGCCCAGTTCCCCTCTGACCAGGAATATGCATCCTGGTCCTCAGATGAAAAGGAGCAGTTCAGGATTTACAGGTCCGTATCCCTGTCTGTTTAAGATTTGTATTCCCAATTCATCTCTGTCCTGACATGCAGGTGTGTTTCACTAACTGCCAAGTGTTTCAGAAATTACTCACTGACAGGATGATTGGTCAGCAAATGAGTGCGTCTCCCTCTAAATGTACTCTAAACACTCTGGCAGTCTGACACAGATTTAACAGATAGGATTTCAAGAGTGCAACCCCCTAAAATGTCTGCCTGTGCTCTTCTGTCCTTCAGGGTGGATATCTCAGACACGCTCATGTACGTGTACGAGATGCTGGGAGCAGAGCTGCTGAGTAACCTGTACGATAAACTAGGGAGACTGTTGACAAACACAGAACAGCCGACATCATGGCAGGTCAGTGAGACGGATTAGCAATGCTAAAAAGAGCGAATGATAGCCATTTTGTGTTGTCATGTAAAAAAGAATCCTAGCAGTAAAAAAAAAAACATCACAAGCACGGTGAAAATTAGACAGAAATGTATTTAAAAACCTCATTTTATTCCCATATATATTCTTCCCCCGTAGCACACAGAAGCTTTGCTGTACGGCTTCCAGTCCATCGCAGAGACGATAGATGTGAATTATTCCGACGTCATCCCAGGCTTGATAGGACTCATCCCTCGAATCAACATCAACAATGTTCAGTTAGCCGACACTGTCATGTTCACGATAGGTAAGGCGATAGATGTCAGGATTTGAAAAAATAAAAATAGTGTTTCTCATTCATTCTCTGAATTCATGCTCTCCCTGTAGGTGCTCTGGCTGAATGGTTAGCAGACCACCCAGTGATGCTCAGCAGTGTCCTGCCTTTGGTTTTACAAGCGTTAGGAAACCCAGACCTTTCTGTATCCTCTGTCTCAACCTTAAAGAAAATCTGTAGGGAATGCAAATACGACCTACCACCCTACGCAACTAACATCGTAGCAGTTTCTCAGGTAAGTTTTATTTTCTGCCTTGGTAAAAAAGGATGGATTGGGCCACATTTAAGATTAGATCAGACCAATAAAAAAAACCATTTTTATTACAGAAATGTGGGCTTAATGAACATTGTGTTTAATACCTTCTTTAGGGTTATTTTCTCAAGGTACTTTTAATTTGACAGACGAGCCTCATTGGATCTCATATTGGGATTCACTGAATATGGCTGTGGTTATTGAAGGGAAATTTAAATCTATCAAAATTAGTACCAGTGTTTTAGAGCTTTACAAAAAGCAGAAATTGGCCACAAAAGCTCTGATCGGTTCATCCCTGATAACACACTGCCTCCTTCATGTTGTAGACTTTTGTAATGTGTTTTTATATTCCAGAAGTAATGGTTGAGCTTCAGTTGTGTTTACTGTTGCTTTTTGTTCATAACTTTGTTTCTTGAGATTAATAGAGCCGTCACTCTTTCTGTCTGTTTTTTTCTCTAAAGGAGGTGCTTATAAAACAGATCCACAAGGTGTGTATCTCTCATCTTTACTTTTTCTTTTTGTGCAGTCCAGTGATGTTTGAACATCAAATACTTTGAAAGACTGCAACTATTTTCTGCCTGTGGTCTGCTATCTGGAAAAAAAAGTGTGGCTAAATATGTTTGCACTGTTTTTATATAAGCGTATTGTTGACTGAAAGCTTATTGTTTGTTTAAACCGCCTCTTCACACAGACCAGTCAGTGTATGTGGCTGATGCAGGCTCTGGGATTCCTGCTTTCCGCTCTGCCTGTGGAGGACATCTTGAGAAACCTTCATTCCCTCATCACCCCCTACATTCAGCAACTAGAGAAGCTAGCTGATGAGACGGTCAGTTCACACCCAATGCAAAACAACACACACGCACACACACACAAAGGGAGGGGGGGACAGCATGCACAGATGGACTCTGGCCAAAAGGAACAGGCTTTGTGTCCGTGTGTTGTCACTGCAGTGGAACGATTCGCTGCAGGACCAGATTGGGTTTGACCCTCCACCATTGGCAAGTGACTCATGTTGGTTCACCAAATACATTCTCTGACTCCTGCAAGCACTCACTCTTAAATGAAATGAATGTATTAATAAAAACGTCCCCAGCCATGCACTTACAGTAGGTCATGCTTTTGTGCATGCAACACAGTCGTTCAGAACAAAAATTAGAATCTGCTCAAATGTTTTTGTATAATTGAACTTAGATTTATTGCCCTTCATGCTGGATAGCTTAAATAAGAACCTACATGCACCTAAAAATAGTCATCAATCAGGGCATCTAAATATAGTTTAATATTTGCTTTTTGTGGAAAAGGAACTATTTCCTTCAGATTTCCTAGGATGGGGTGGACATACATCTGTTTAGATTAGTTCTTTATATTTCTATGTCTCTTTGTTCCATAATAACCCACTGTCTGATCCATCCTAACATTCTTCCTTTTATATTGTCATGACATTACGTCAGAGAAAGCAGTCACGGGCTGCGTCTGGAGGTGGCCAAATAGTGGCACCTAGTGGGGAGACCTTTGGGTTCCATTACGTCAAGGGTAAAAGAGCACAGTGTCTGAAGGCGTTGACCTAAAAAGGAAAAGGATTGATTCACTTGGATGAGTGACAGCAGAATACGATCATATAATGTTAATTTTCTAGAGGGACTATTGTACACAGAGGCATTAGTCCAAATCTGAAGAATACAAAAAGGGTGTTATTACTGGGTGTGGCCGCTGTGTTTGTGTTTCAGATTGCTGGCTGTGTTACATCACCATGGAGATACTGATTTAGCGCTCTTGTTAAAACCACGATTTTTTAACAACTGAATTAGGAATAGGTTGACCTGTCAAGTTCAAGGCCTGTTGGCCATATTTGGCCCTGCTTTGAAGTTTTATCTGAGGTCATTAGATTATTTTTTTATGGATTGTAACCATCCTATGAACATACGGAACACAGATCACTAAAATCAAAAATCCCATAATGCACTGGAACAGGCAGTGCGATCACGTCATGCAAGGGTTGTAAGCCAAGATTTCTTTGCTGCTCAGTCTATTGCTGCTTTGCTGAGTCATGATCACTGCCATTTTATTGCCAGTTGATTTTATAAACTGGGCATGTTTAGCTCTAAGTGTTAAAAGCTAATGTTCTAAAGACACTTTTCACATAAACCTCTGTTGAACTCTGAAATAGTGATAAAAAATGTGACTTTGTATACTGCACTGTTTTAATCATGTTTCATTGCTCACAAGCTGCTCTGATGATCTCCATGCTCACCAGGTCACAAACAATCAAAACATCCCATAGAGGAATTTCCACAAATCAGGGCTTGATCACAGATGCTAACATACAGTCAATAAAATGTGGCTGCTGTGTTGCTGGTCTTTTAGCAGAGCTACAGTGTCTCATTGAATTCATGTTATTAGATATTATTTTTATAGATTTCTCTGCCCTACATTTCCATGGTTGAATATTTGTAGCTCCAATTGGGTCGCTAATGTTTTTTTATGAGAAATAAATAAAACTCCTGATTGAGGGGAAGGCATAGAATAAACATTAATTTCCCTTCAAGATGTCTAATTATCTGTAAACCATGTTTGTTCTTACTTCTGCATAAGAGCACTGGGAAAAAATTAAGATTATTTACTTGCTTGAATATTTTGAATCAAGATAACTAGAAAACATTTTAAATAGGTTTTTCTAATTAACTACATATATTGACTAAGGTTTAAAAGTGAGTTTGACATTTAAAAAAGCCCATGAATAAAAGCTTCTGTACATAAAACTTCCATCTTCAACCGTATGTTTGCACGCTGACTGTTTGCATTGTGGACAGTAAAAATACTGGTATTAGAAGAAGCGATTGCCTTTTTAAACCTTTAATTTCAATTTACTCAGTTTACTTTCTAAATAAGAACAGGAGCACCATCACTTTGACTGATTATATAGGATCTATCAAAAAAAAAAAGAATATAAGGTGCTAATTTCTTGTTACTGGACAGAATAATGTAAACATCTTTTTGTCAGTTAAATGTTGTAATTGTAATAATAGAGAATTGTGTCTTATTTTAAGATTATTTTTACTGATGCACAGATTGAACTTTGGGTTAAATGGAGGAAAAATCCCTGTTAGAGTTGAAGTGTTTATCTCTTGTTTTGTTTTGCTACAGCCTAATCCCTCCAACAAACTGGCAATAATTCACATCTTGGGGCTGCTGTCCAACTTGTTCACTACGCTCGACATTAGCAAGCAGGACGACGAGTCGGCTGACGGCTCTGCGCCACCTGTCAAAGCAACCCCACCCCCTCCTGGACCAAATCCGGTCCGTCGGTGCACACCATAACCAGTCTCATATATGGCATTGGGTAGTTTTAAGATGACAATCACTGATGAGCTGAGTGTAAAGAAGGCATAGTGAATGCATTACTCAAAGGTTTTGAAATGTGACAGTGAAAATGTGAAATGACTGTGTTGTAGATAAAAAAGCCACATAGTTCTTGGGATAGTTTGACTTTCATTTCCTAAACCCCAACCTCAGCCATTGTAATTCTTTTTACTGTTATCCTTACCGTTTTGAATGACTGGCTTCTCTCCACGTTGCTTCCTGTGCTTTTAGGTGGTGGTCGTTTTGCAACAAGTTTTTGCACTCATACAAAAAGTTCTGAGCAAGTGGCTCAATGACTCGCAGGTTGTAGAGGTACGTAGACATGCGCAGTCGGGTCCCATCACCTCTTTACATCTGTGGTCCACCCATTTCAGTGTTTGATGTTTCACAGGCGGTGTGTGCCATCTTCGAGAAGTCTGTGAAGACCCTCCTGCATGATTTTGCCCCCATGGTGTCTCAGCTAAGTGAGATGCTTGGCCAGATGTACAGTACAATTCCCCAGGCATCAGCTCTTGACCTAACACGACAGGTATACAATCAACTCGTAGGCAAAAGGCACAAGATTTTGGTCACATGAAGAGAAATTAGCACTTTGTCAGAGAAGGCATTGTGTGAGCTAATAAGCTAGCCATTAGTAAGTTAAACATCTTGAGTATGATTTATAATCAGGCTTTAAGTTTTAGCTGTGTGACAAATTAAATAAGATACATTACTTACTATTTACAAATAAAAATGTTTCTCCTTAACAGTAAACACCTTTCTGATTTAGTATTCACCAAAGAGGTCAAAAAGTGGAACATTTACTTCAACTAATCTCGTTAGACATTTATCTTCTTGCTCGTAAGAAATCGCTCACATTAGTCAGACAGCATTGGGAAGTATTTTTATTGTGCACAAGTCCAGTTATTGTTATGTTTAAAGATATTAGTCAGATCTTATTCTAGTATGCTTAATAAAGCCTGGGGATACCAGTTCACTCGGGTGGATTTCTGTGAAAGAGATCTAAATGTCTGTTTAAATGTTAATTGTGATGTAAGCATGCCAGTCTTATCTTACACAGAACATGTGGTTCTGGAAGCAGTTTTTAGGTCATAGATCACCGTTTCTACAGCTTTACCTTTTTGGTTGTGTTTGGGTTTGAAGCTTGTGATAGTTTTATTCATTTCTGTGTCTGAGATTGAGAAATATTTTGAGGAAGCATATACAAGGAAGCAGTGAACACAGCCAAAACTGAGAGTGCATGGGCATTAGTATTGAACACCCAAGAACAAAAGAAAGTAGTTAAACTGTCCAGTTCGAAAGTGAGTTCATTTGACGTTTTGTCAGTTTGTCCAGTGAGGAGGAAGAAGTCGCAAGAGAATAGACCGGCAGCCAACCCAGGTCTCTGTGGTTAGTCTGGCTATCTGTAATTTGCCACAGTGGTGAATGACTGTGGTGGTAGACCTTTTTCTACCAACATCCGTGTAACCAGGATAGGCTTTTGCAATGGTTGTGTAACACATAACAGCAGCAAATGAAAGCAGCTTAAAGTCTCGTTGTTCTTCACATAATCAGTCCATGTTTTACTCATGAGTATTAAATTGCACTAGAGCTATGTTGCTTTTAAACCTTTTATGCTGAGAACACGATCCACCAATCAAACTTTACCATTAGTTTTTATCACAACATATTGTTTGGCCCTTTAAAAGTCCCTTTAAGCTTGTGCTACACATGTGGTTGAAAGGGAAGCAAAAATCTGAACAGATCTATTGTTTATTTGGCTCAAAATTTGGCAAAATGACTCACTTCTTCTGCTTATAATTAAAGATAAGCATGCAGGGAAATCTGTGGAATAAGTGGTTGTTTAATAACACAATCTGCAAATGTTAGCAGATTTTTTGTTCAGGTTTTCTGGCTAAAATAGTCAGTCTTGGTCCAGTGTAGACTAAAATCAAACAAACATTGGGTCCATAAATACCATTTTTAGACTCTAGATGAACCCATTTATCTGGAAATCTACTGATACGTGAAAACATTGGTAACAAATATACTAAACACCCTGGTCTTTTTCAGACTACATCACTAACCAGCAGTAATCTGGATGGTTTGTTTGGTTGTTGTGTGCAAGTAAAATATAGCCACCGTCTGACTTGTTGACCCACTGTTTCAGATGGTGCATATCTTCGCCAGTGAGACAGACCACTTCCCACCAATCAAGGCTCTGTTTGAGCTGGTTACCTCGGTAACACTGTCCATCTTCCAGCAAGGTAGGGGTCCGCCAGAGGTGGGAGTTTCAGGACTCTAAACCATTTCTGTTCAGGTGAAGGATGGGTGTTTCAGATCAGAACCAATCTGATTTAAACATACAGATAAACCAGTTTGTTTAGTGGTTGATGTAAACAAAATTTCTTATTCTAGATGGTAATCTAGATGTTAACAGAAGATTGATTTTATTTTATTTTTTACTTTTGCTCATTAATGTTTGAGGAACTGCAGTGTTTTCTGTCCTGTCGGTGATGTTAGAAAGCAACACTCTCTCCCAAATACTGGATTTGCTTCTGTAATCATAAGGGTCATTTGTTGAAGTGGGGGACGTCTTAAAACTGCTCTGCTCTATAGGCACAGGAGCAAAGGGCCCATTCCAGTATAGCACTGATATAAGCAAATCAGTGCAAGACCAAAAACAAACAAACCAGTGAATAATCAATAATTTTATTTCTGCTTTAGTCGATTAATGTCCACATTCCCATAAATGTCATCAGACTTAACTCTTCTGTTTACCCACATTAGGGATTTTATGTTTTACTCTTTTAATCCAGACTGTTTACAAGTAAATTGAACTTAAAATATAATCAAACATGAATTAGAAAAAAATATTTTTCCCCTATCCAAAAACCAGTTATGATCTCAGTCTTCTGTTCACCATTGACTTCTGGGTGTACAACTATAACCAAATGGCCATTGTTTTCAAAGGCCATATGTTTTGCACCAGTGTGTCCATGCATTTAGCAGCTTTAATAGTTTCTCTGCTATTCGGGACAAAACTAGTTAAAATGGTGAATAGAAACCAGTCTGCACATGAAAGATCACAGTCTGCAACCTTTCAGGCACTGCCTGTGACTATCACAGGTATTACAGTAAGACAATAAACAACAAATAAAATCCTTAATAAAGTCTACAAAGAAGATTTCATCAATGCAGACCTTTTTTTGCCCTTACTGTTGTTTAAATATTTTTTTATGATTTGCTGTAAAAACATGAACTCAACATGTCACATTTTCTGTTTTTCTAATCTGTTTTTTTCTTTTGTTATTTATTTATTGATTGACTACGGCCAGACCTTTCAGACATTTGTTTCTTTAATTTTTACGGAATGTCATTAAGTGGTCAAAGAGGTTGATCTTATTTTTTCTAAAATGGGTTTAGACTATCTGTATCAGGTCTGGCTGATGCCTCTTCTCTCTATGTTGTCCCTTTTCTTCCCTTCTTCTCTTGCTTTCACTGGTTCAGTAATGGCTGCCTCTCCTCCTGCATTTTAAGTGTTTTTTTTTTTTTTGCCTCTGAGCAGGTTCCTGCAGTACACAATAATAATAATAAAACAGAGTACAGAAAACAGAGTGGCTTATTCAGTTGGCTAACAGGGAATGGGGAGGGCAAGCCTATTATGTCTGCAGCCACTCCTGTGCTTCAGACACTTCATCACAGCTCTCTGAATAAGCCCTGTGCCAAAACCATTGGCAACCCTGGTAAAGATGTTTAAAAAGCCTTAAAATAAACTCATTTTATTGTAGCTGCATAATCTCACATTGAAGAATTAAAAAAAATCCAACTTTTAATTTAGGTAGATTTATTCAGTGGAAGTAAAACCTCATGTGTAAGATAAAATTAACTTGACGTAAAACGATTGGTGCCTCTGATGGTAATGGTTTTTACAACATGCTTTGCCAGTCTTCTTACCATTTTACGAGGCTGGAGCATACACAAAGAGGGATCTTTGACCAGTCGTTTGTGGACAATCTCCTGGTATGTGAGGGAGGTTTTGATGCCCTGAACTCTTAACAAGGATCCCAGGACCTTTGTACAAGAAACTGATCCACAGCATCACAGATCCTCCACCATTTGGTATTTGTTTCATACAAAGCCCACCTGAGTTTTTGTCTTAGTAGTGGTGCCGGCAGTTTTTAACAAACTTCATACAATTACATTTGTGACTGTAGGAAAGAAACTGCTCTAAAAGAAAAGCGTTCTCTAGCATCCTCACCAATCACTAGTTGGCATGTAGATGATGCCTGGTGGATGTTAAGGAGGCATAAAGACCCAAAGCTATTACTTTTTCCTGTAGTTCTCCAACACTGAGCTTTGGTGATGTGTTTTTATTTATTCATTCGTTTTGGAAACCTTCCCTGCTGTCCTCTGATCTCTGGTCCTCCTCGGTTTTGGGCTGCTTGAAACTTCTTAATGATTACTCTGACTGGTGCCGTTTATTAGTTTCTAATGATCCACACAGTTATAGTGCTACATTTTACTTGATTAAAAACAAATCCGTGTTATCATTCTGTCTCTAATGAGCAGCAACACATTAACTGCATTTCTTAGGGCTCCTCACACCACAAACTAAATAAAGTTTAATAAGAACATTAATGAAAAGTGCATTATCCTAACAGCAGGTCATGGACTTCTAATTAAAAGCCCTAAGCACTCTGATCAACTTATATGTTTATTGTATTGAACTGGGTAGGGGTGCCAATAACTGTTGCACCAGAGATTTTTGTAAAAGCAAGAAAAACATCCCCAAAGTGGGATTTGTTTGCCTTTCACTAATTAAATGCACTAAAATTAAAGCTGGAAGCTTTCAGAAAATTTTCAGAGTGAGATTATGTGACTGCAATAAAATGTTGTATTTTAGGGTTTTAAGCTGTTTCAGGAGTACCAATATTTATAGAGGGTGCTGTATCGTCTCTAAAGATCGTACCATCTGGATGAGGACTAAAGGGTTGAACTGGTCAGTAGGCCTGATTGGATGCTGGGAACAGACGAAGCTGGACGCTCACCGTAGACACGTGTCTTGCTTACCACGTTTTTCTCCAACATCACTTCTAACTCATCTAATTATTTAAAAACATCCTGAACTTTTCTGTAGCCTCTTCAGTAACAGATAGAGAAGATCTTTACTTAACTGTAATTTATTATGTTAATTGCATTTTTAATTGATGAAATGAGTCTTTTAGTTCGTATCCAGCATAAGGGAGGTAATGGGGTGCAGTAAAAACCAATGCAAATATGTAAGTGTATTATTGGGTAGAACAGTTCATCTTGTTGATCAGCGCTGAATGGACCCTTTACGGTACCTTCTCTGCCAGGTGTAATGTGTTGCTTTTAACTGGGTCATCATCCTGCTGCTGGTGCCTTATGGGAAGGAGGGTTTGTTCAGGTTTGGTAGCCCTTCTCATCAAGCTGTAACTGTAACAGAGGTGCCTCCTGGGTTTCCACTCCAAACCCACCTTTGCTTCTTAGGTTTCTTCTTTTTCTCTCGTTACTTCTCTTTTTGTTTCCCTCCAAACAAACCCATGTGTTTGTCTTCTGCCTGTTTGTTTTTGGTTGGTCTCTTTAAAGACTTTGCCAAAGCTTCATATGTCCCCCGCCCCTGCCCCTTTGTTCCTTACTCACATGTAAATTATTTCGATGAAGTATTGTTTGGTTCTCTTTTATTTCCACATGACTGTTGAATCTATTAAGTTGCTGTTTGTATATTATTCTTATTCTCTCTTATGATTTCTTAAGTTTCATCTTTATTATATTATAGGACCCAGGGATCATCCTGATATTGTTGATTCATTTATGCAACTCCAAGCTCAGGTGTGTTTTTTGGTTTCTTATTTCATTCACTTTGGGTTTCTCTCTCTTTCTTTCTCTCTCTGAATTCTTCCTGTTCTTCTGTCTTTCTCTCTTTCTCTCTATAGCTCTTGCTATTCTTTGTTACTGGGCCCTAAAGTGTCCCATCATAAAGGCGAGGCAGTGGAATGAAACACTCGAGGGAACTGTTTGAAAAAGGGACATTTGTCTCTCCTCAAATGCTTTTTGACTCTAACAGTCGCCTCACCACTCAAACACATGTAAAGTTTTTGTTTTACCTGCAGAAACCACCGCTCAATGCACCATGTCCTAATAGTCATAAGACTTTGATTTAGACCTGAGCCGAAGTGAGACTCTAACTGTTTGATAAACACAACAGTTTTTCAATTAATGCAATTTAGAGCAAAAGTGAAATGTGGATATAGATTTTTTACACACAGAGTGATATATTTCAAGAATTTCTTTCTGGTAATTTCGGTGATCCATTTCGAAGGCTTAGAGCTACTGATGACCACAATTCAGTTTCTCAGAATATTTGAATATTACAAAAGACAAAAAAATACTTTAATGAAGAAATGTCATCCTGAATACTGTACATTATATGCACTTAATATTTGCCCCGGGCTGCTTTTGCATGAGGTACTACATCAGTGCAGCCTTCAGCTCTCTTGCATTGTTTGCTCCGCTATCTCATCAATACTCAACGGATTTTCTGAGGTTTAGATCTTTTCCAAACAAGCACAGTGACACCATGGTCATTAAAGCAGGTATTAATACTGTTGGCAGTGTGGGCTGCTGCCAGGTCCTACTGGAAAACGAAATCAGCATCTCAATGAAGCTTGTCAGCCGAAAGAAGCATGAAGTTTCCTGGTAGATTGCTGCATTGACTCCTCCTGGCTCCTCAAATCATCACTGACTGTGGAAACTTCACACTGGACTCTGGGACCTTAGTTTCCAAATGAAATGCAAAATTTACTTCCATCTAAAAAAAAGGGGACTTGGGACCACTGAGCAACAATCCAGTTATTTTCTGCTTAGACCAGGTAAGATGGTACTGGTCCAGGAGTGGCTTGACACAGGATTGGAATGGTTATTGCAAAATGATTCATACCCCTAGGAGTTTTTTTTTCTGATTGGAAATGAGACGGGCGTCTCACAAAGGTAATAAAACATTTAAATATATTTTCAATAAAAAAAGAACAGCTTTTATTTACATTTTATTTAAAAATGACTTTTCAAAAATGATTTATACCCTTGTAAATAATCAGGTAGAAATCTTTGTCATTACAGAAATGAAACTCTCCAGCTTTCTGCACGTTTCCTGTTATTGTAAGGATTCATCTTTGGTAATGATCTCCAAGTAAAGCTGCACAATTTACCGTAATTGTATCGTTATGGCAACATCACTGTACACAGTGTTCACATCACAAAGAACTGCCTGAACTGCAATGAATGTAAGCTAATTATTTGAGTACCATGCATTTGGGCTCTCTATATCCAGCATGTTTCATTACTTTGTTACTCTTTAACGCAACATAAAACATTTAAAATGTAAAGAGGTGGCAAGATGATTAAGTAAAGTTAAGATAAAGGTACAGTTAAGTTGTTTCAGAGTCAAGCAGATGTGAGCCAGAAGCAACTTTTTCAGTAAAACCATGTTGTTGGGATGGGAATAATGTTTTTTTCCATTAGCTGGGTAGACTGCTCATTATCTGGGGTCCGTTTTTGCTATGAACCCAAAGCAGAAAGGCAGTAACAACCTTAGTATCATTCACGTCTTTAAGGCCGTAAGACCTCCTTGCCATCACTCAGGACTGGCTCCAAAATGTTCTGAATATCTCAGTCAAAAGACACATTTAGGTAAAACTAAAAGATTACTTTAAATCTACCAGGGGTATGAATAATTTTGGATTTAACTTGAACGCCTGTGTGTGGAGGATCCAACCTAAATGGGTTTTATTTCACGATACGTTCACTCAACTTCCTATGAATTCAGTAGCAATTTTCAGCAATGACCTTGAGTAGCTTCCCCACCATGTGGAGAGGGTCAGTAACTCTCTGCTTGGCAGCTGTCAAGTCAGCAGGCTTCTCCATCATTTTGTTGGCTATAATATAAACTTTCTTAATTAAAACTCTTTTTTGTTGGTTTTATTTAGTTTTCTGATAAACTAAATTTTGGGGTTCACCAGCTATGAGCCAAGATCACCGAGATTAACAGTAATAAAGACTTGAAATCTATGACTTTGAGGAATTATTCTGTATAATTTGAGTGAAAATTTAAGACCTGAATAACTGAAATAAATTACCTTTTTTAATTAAATCCTAATTTATTGGAATATGCCAGGATGGTTTCACTGTATCATAGTATTAACACAAAAACATAGAACAAGAATCCTGTTAATTAAACAGAAAAGCAACAATTATTCATACTGCTGCTAAAATAAAATAAAACATTGACTATTACAGTTATAATGATGTTCTTTAAAATGTTTTTCAGTGTTTTGATTTTCCTTCATAGAAAATATAAACACGCACTAAATTGTGCAGAATAATTCTGCCTGTATTTTTAGCTGGTCAGTTAGTCAGGCTATCTGCTCAGCTGGCGAGCCTGCAGTCAGCTGCTTTACCGACCTGCCGCTCGTAGGTGGCCAGCTAGGCATGAGGTGGTTACTGGTATTCTGAGGTACACTGAAGTTTGACATGGTTTGTTGCAAACCTGCTAAATGTTCCTATTAAACCATTAGATTCAAAGCCCTTTTAATAAAGTACTGAAGTGACCAGATGTTGATGTGGACTGCTGATCAGCTGGCTGATAGAAGACAACAAAGACAAGTTTGGAGATGTTTCTGGTTGCAAAAGCACGAACGGTCATGTGTGGAAACTAAAGATTACACTTACCAAGGTAATGCTGTTTTAAAACTGCAGTAGACAAGAGGTGAGCTAGTTGGCAAGCGGTTTTAGATTAAAGCAAGCGATCTTGTCACACTTTTCTATTGCATTTATGCGTTAAAGTCATGATACTGTTATTTCTGGCCGTGGTAATCAGGCTACTGGTAATCTCATAGTAGAGCATGTTTTTACATTTAATTTAAAAACAGTGTTACATTAATGATAGCTGGATAATAGCAATCCTGTAGGGTCCGCAGCATGACTGTTTTTCATGACTGGACATTTATCCAAAATTGCTTAATGTGTTTTCCTTGCAAGCAAAGAATAAGGTACTGGAGCCTCTTTCAGCCTGCTGATCAGCAGTGTGGAGCAATATGTGAGAAGGAGGGAGCACTACATTTTGCCTCATTAAAAGGACATTGGACTGTAGTTGTGGTATGATTGAAACTGTGGAAACAACTTTAAAGCTTTCGTTTACCTGGACGCCAGTAGGTGGCCCATGCCTGTTGTCATCACAGGAAATCTTTTCATCTAGAGAGTTGACTTTTAAAACAACCGACGTTTTAGAAATAATCGTTGAATTTCGAGGTTTGAAGAAAATTAGAAAAGTGTATTTGTGGCATGAAAATGTGCAATTTAAAACAGTTGAATGTGTCTGAATTGTTACTCTTCTTACACATTTAAAAAAAACATCAACACCTTGGTCCTTTGTTAAATATTTTAGCTGATGCTGCCCTCTCAGAAGATGAATGTCATCTTGTGGTCCCGGTGACTGGTTAGTCTCTGAGCCCAGTCCTCCTTTGAAGTCATTCCAGCCCAGAGCCAATCAAAGCCCAAATGAATTAATATTCAGCTAATATTAATCTGCACCAACTAATTGGCTGATGGCTCTCTTGTTTTTATTTTTTTGTCTTTTGTCTTCATTCTTACTTTGTTTTCTATCTTTGGATAGATCTGAACCTTTTCTCCCTTTCCCTCTCTCCCTCTCTCCTCTCCTCCATCCTGAATGGGTTCATTATTATGAGATGAGTTGTCTTTCTCTTTATCTGCACATGTTAATTACTTATTACACACTTCTGTTGCATATTCAGTCTAGTCAACCAAAAACAAGGAAGATGAAATTGAGTTGAAGAATCTAAGCCAAAAACCATCATTGCCTTTAGTTTGACTTAAGTTTTAAATTATTTCAAAGTTTGATTTTTTGCAATTTGTTTGTTATACCTGCATCAGTTCTGCATTGGAGGATCTCTGTTTGAGTTTAGATAGATTTTGTCCTAAACAGATGGAGAGAGCACTGTAGCCTGGTAGGCAGATCTGGTCCTCTGTTGCCATCAGATCCGGCTACCAGGCTTAGCGGATGTTGTTAACAGTATTCTGAAGGAGCTTATGCAGTGGAATGTGGTGAAGCAGTAGCGAATGGGTCGGGCCTACAGAACCGTAATGCGAATTGCTTTTATCTGCCTCGTAGGCCCTCAAACGGAAGCCCGACTTGTTCTTGTCTGAGAGTCTTGATGTGAAAGCAGTGTTCCACTGTGGTAAGTGAACACAGACACATGTCCCTGTGTAGAGATCCGTTGGGTTCTTCAGTGAAGCGTGCACACGTTTGACATCAGCACTCAGAGGTCTGTCTTCTTCTTCCAACTTTAGGAATTCTGTCTCTTAAATTTCCTGAGGCCCCAACAGTCAAGTCGACGTGCCAGTACTTTGTAAGCACACACACACACTCACACACACACACACACTTTGAAAACTGTTGAGTTGTCTATAAAATGCCTGAGATTTGATGATTGATTGTTTGTTTAAGACTGAGCTGCTGCCGCACTGCTCGGACGTACCTCCATTAGCCAGGGTGGTACAGGAGGATGGCAAGCTGTTGGTGCAAGCTGTATTGGAGGTAGGAAGCACTACATTACCTCATATTTTAATTGTACAGTAGTTTGCTGTGGTGTCAGTAGCAACACAACAACACATGATGCATAGTTTTCAATGTTTATTTATTTATTTTTTTAGATATTTTTTCGGCACTAGTGGCCTTTATTTTTATTTTTTGACAGTAGGCAGACAGGAAAGAGGGGTAGAGAGAGGGGGAGACATTCGGCAAATGTCGCCGGGTCCGGGACTCGAACCCGGGACAGCCGCTTTGAGGACTGTAGCCTCCGTATAGGGTCGCGCGCTTAACCCCTACATCATCACCGCCGCGCCAGTTTTCAATGTTTTTAGTTAAAGATTGAAAAGTATGGTGTGCCTTTGAATTCAGCCCCCTTTACTCTGATACTCTTAACTAAAATGCAGTGCAACCAAATGTCTACAGGAAGTCACCTTGTTGGTAAATGGTCAACCTTTGCATAATTTAATCTCAGTAAAAATTCAGCTGTTCAGTGAGGGCCTCAGAGGTTTGCTAGAGAACATTAGTGAACATCAGCATTGTGAAGATCAAGGAAAACAGCAGACAGATCAGGGAGTTAGTTGTGGAGAAGTTTAAAGCAGGATTTATTTGAACATCTCACAGAGCTCTGCTCTACTTAATAATCTGAAAATGAAAATCAGCTGCAAACTGATCCAAGAGGCTTTAGGCAACTCTGAACTCTGCAAACATAGAAGCTGCTGCTTTGGTCAGATGATACCAGAACTAAAATGATAAGATGCTACGTGAAAATAAAACAAAACAGTTTTTTTTTTACTTTTTCTTTGTATAAATGTTGAAAACTAGGTGCCATTTTCTTCCCACTTCAAAATTCTGCATTACATTGTGTTGTACTGTCACAAATAATTACAATAAAATACGTTGAAGTTTGTGGTTGTAACATGACAACATGTGGAAAAGTTCTGTTGGTTTCAATGCTTTAATAAAACACCTCCTCCTTTCTCTCCAGGGCATCGGTGGTGGAGCATCCCGGAGTCTAATGGACCAGTTTGCTGAAGTGCTGTTCAGTCTAAATAAGCACTGCTTTTCTCTGCTCACTGTGTGGTTGAAAGAGGCACTGCAGCCTCCGGGTTTCCCGTCGTCACGCATCACGACTGAGCAAAAAGACAACTTCTCACAGCAGATACTCAGGTATCAAATATGCAAGTTTATTTATAGGATTATTAGAAAAAGTCCAAGATTAGGCAACATAGTAACTTACCTGTACTCAGTGGTTTGTTCTTTTGTTTTTCTATCCCCCTTTTGCAATGCAGAGAGCGAGTAAACAAGAGAAGAGTGAAGGACATAGTGAAAGAGTTCACGCTACTGTGCAGAGGTCTGCACGGCACAGAGTACGCTGCTGAATACTGAATCACTGCCCCACGACCTCCCAGCTAATCATAACCTTCGTCCTCAGTGCAAATATCCGGATGCCACAGCAACAAAGTTCTTTCAAAGTCCATAAAGACGTTGAGAAATGATTGTAACTATAATCCATCGAGTTGTAGGACAAGACATGGTTCCCATTCCAGCACAGAGCTGCCATCGGATCAGTGGACAAACTTCAACTCCCAGCAGGCCTCAGAGAGGGCCTCCTCTTTGCTGCATTGATTCTTTTCACTGTTATAAGATTGATTGCCTCTCCCTCCTCTCTTTTCTCCTTCAAAGGTCATTTTGTTGGAAGGATTTTAGCAGCCCACCCAGCATGCTGCCTAATGCCTCCTATCTCTGGCTTGTTCTGCCTTTCTAGATCTTCCTGTGGTTCACTAGGTTTGTTTGCTGGTGATTAGCATCTATATGAAATGGTAGTGGTATCGTACGTAGCTACTTGACATTATTTTTCAAAGTAAACCAAGTTAATTATATAAATGTATATGTAAATACAAATGGAAGGTTTCAGTCCTGCTGCTACTGCTGCTAATGGGATAAAAAGCAGCAATGTTTAGGGGGTAATTCTGCAGGAAGTTAGTACAATATTTGCTCCAGCTCATGCCCCTCTGATCTCTGCATTTGCCAAATTATATTAATTGTTTTGTGACTTTCTATTTCTTTTATTAAATGCCTTTCATGGGGTGTGAGTAGGCAAGGGAAGCTGAAGACCACAATGCTTGGACTTTATACAGTCAAATAACTCAACAAGCCCTCTTTATAAGGGGCTGTACCTCATATATGTATAATCCTATCTAGTGACACTGCAGTGTCCTCCTTTACCCTGAAGTAAAGCAGGACTGCTGAAAACGATGGCAGGAGCGAAAACGGATCCCAGTAACCGGCACCATGATGGAAGCTGCTAAGAAGGGAACTAGGCATTTCTGACAATGGGCTGCTTAGTTGCTGTAATCGTGCAAAAATATTTATCCAAGTTGTGCATATTAACAGTTAAAGCTGAGCACTTGCGTATTTGAGTATACGAATGTGTTCATATCTGTGTGTACGAGAGGTTTGCACATATGTATCTTTTCCCCCACTTGTTCAGTGCACTTATATTGGACCTATGGTACAAATGCATCATTTTCATCTTTTATTATAAGAGCCCGTTTTATTCTTCAAACCATGTTCACTCAGGCAACCCTCTTCAGAAAGACTGACCCAGAACATCTAGCATGTCGCGGACTCTGCAGCCATCCCTCATCTGTATCGCCTCTTTTTTTCAAATCAGACTCATCCATGTTATTTTCACCAAGCACTGCAATGAACAAATGCTTCTGAACAAGCTACCCAGAATCCTCTGGGTCACTGCCTTGGAGAGGGTTGAGAAGCATCAGAGAGCCGAGCACCACAACATAAGATCCCTGAAAGAGAAGTTTCTTCACGCCGACATTCTGTGCTCATCCTTTACGCTTGTGATGCTACGGCTGTAAATTACACTTTTTGTCAATCAGCAGCACTCGGCATCAGAACGTACCTTGTGATCTCTGATAAAACTTTTATCTCAGTATAATCCTTCTGTCTTATCCGAGGTGCCTGCAGACATGTAGCATGTATGTGTTTTGGGGTGGGAGGGGGTTCTTGGGGCTAATTTACAGGGTGTGGGTTAATCTGCAACAATGGGTGAAGACAGAGACCCAAGGCAGGAATCACTTTTGATGCAAGCCGCTTCGCTTTAATCCAGTAAGTACCGTGGACGTCTTGTCGTTCAACATTGATCCCTGGTTGTTTTGCGCTCTTGGTCTGAAGTGAGAGAAGGGGCGGTGTTTATCACAGTTGTAGGCGGATGAGGGGTGGAAGGAATAAAATGTACAGTAGTCTTTTTGTACCTTGGCTTTAATTTATTAAATATATCTGAGACTGCAGCTATTAACATCTAATGGTTGTAGGGTTTTTATTTTTATTTAGTTCTATCAGCACTTCTGTTAAAGATGTATTTCTTCTAGATGCTGGCTCAGTTTTTAGAACATTTTTTGCATGAAGACAAATCGTGTCCAGTTCAGCTTTACAAAATTACATCAGTTCAACAGAACTACAAAACCTATAGTACAGGGAGGCAACAAACCCTATCACAATTAATTTAGCAGGAAACATTCAGCCTTCCCTGCAAACCTGTCAAAGAAGTCTCCTTATTGAATGTTTGGATAAAAAGGATTAAATTGTTCTTGATCCGTCCTCCACTACCAACTGCCATATGACTGTGTGTATTTAACAAGGCATAGCTTGATAACAGGGATAGGTGGTTCAAAGAAATCCCATTCGTATGAAGCTTATTGAAGGACGGTTATGTAGCCGGGGTCAAAAAATACTTCACAAAGCTGGAAAACATCAATTGTATTTAATTTACCCAAACTATTATACTATAAACTATATACTACAAAGTTTATTAAAGTAATTTTTTTTATTTTTCTACTTCCCTTTTTTAATTTTTTCCTGTGTCCTGTCTTGGCCCTTCAGGCATAACATATGGAGAAGCTGGCTATATGTGCCACGGCCGATTTGCTTTACAAAAAGGACATGAAATCCTGATTGTGTGATTAACTTTATTAAATCGAGACTGGATCCAGCATCAAAGTAAGCAGGCCACGTTGATGTAATGGTAACTTGTGTTTGCATGACCTTCAACCATTTGGATTACGTGGGTGGGTTGGTTGAGTATGTGTGTTGAAAAATATGTTTGTGTTGAGTGGGTGTATGTGAGCAAGTTTGTCATTTGTACAGTTAAGAGTGGAGAGAAAAGTAGAAGGCCTGCAACACACAGCACCCAAGATCAGCAAAGGACAGGTGGACTCCGGAAGGCCGCGGCAGACTTGCACAGATCGTCACCCCAGGGCATCCATATGCCCCGTACAGAGGTAGGTTGTGAGTGAAGCACAGGAGCAGCAGCCCCCTGCCCAAACAGGCACAGGTTGAGAGGTGGGGCACCGAGCCCCCAGCCTGACCCATCCTCCACCACGCAGTCCAAGCTCGGGGCCCCATCAACCTCCAGCAGATAGACTGCCTAACACAAAGTAGGGGAAACCCACCAGCTGCCCTGTGCAGCACCTGTGGCCCAAAGCTGGCCCCGGCAGCCATGGGCCGCAGGGCTACCACTTAGGGACATGGTCCTGAATGGTGGGGGTTGTCTCCCAGATAATTCTTTTCAGCAGAAGTAGCAAGTGATGCAGCAGGTATGCATGATGCATCGTTGGAACTTGAAAATTGTTTTAATGTAACATATTGACCTGACCAAATGGATTTTATGACAGCTGGGCTGAATTCTGTCCATTGGTCACATTCTTGTCACATTTGTTGCAGATGTGCAAAATGCATGTAAATTTGGAGTAATTTGATGATGCAAACAGAGGGGAAAAACAAGAAAAGCATAAACTAATCTCAAATGAGCAGTTGTGGTGGATGTTACCTTGGTTAATTTCTTTTCCTGCTCTCGGTGGAGGTGGACGCTTTTCCTCTGTCTCCCGCACCCCTCCCATATCTGCCCTGCTTCAGCTCTATGTCTTGTCTTTTTTTTTTTGAGCCTCTTTTTGCACATCTTCCAAATTCTTCCAAAATATGGATTTTGTCAGCTGGTCTCTCAATGCAATTGATCAAATTTTCTCGACGAGAAGACAGGGGTCGGGAGAGCCCACTTGCCCGGACGGGACATTTTTCTCCGGATACACGATGGACTCCTGCAGAAGTGGAGGATTGTGTGTTTGTCGATAATGTCAGTCGAGGATGTGGAAGATATGTATATGATTGGATGTTTGATATCAGGATTTCTGCTTTTTGGAGTCAGCGGTTACCTGGAGTATCGAGAAATGCGGAAAATGTCAGCAGCTATTCTGGCCATTGTGAGGCTGCCTGGCATGTATGATGGGATCTTCAGGGTGATCAACACTCAGACTGAGATGTTACGTGAGCTGAATCGCAGACTGGATGTGATCCTTACACAGGATCACAGGCAGGTTGCGGTTCCTGGACTCAGGGGTGAAATGGGATAAATCTTGGAGAAAGTTCTTCGCTTGGATCTGGCAGAAAGACCAGGAATTTGGCTGTTTGGATTCGCCTTTGAGAAGCACCAGCGAGACTCTCAAGGCTGACGGAAAATTAAGAGTCAGCCTAACCCAAATAATTATTGTTTTTCTGAATCTGGCTCCCCTGTACGGCCTTGATGGCTGGCTATCTTCAACTTCTCCTGGAAGTTATGTAAACATGACGCTCTGCTCCCTCTGCCCCCTCCCTTCCCTGAGGACATCTGTGGACCTGCTCAGAACTTTGTGGCCGGTTGATGAACTTTCCAACGTACCATCAAGGACAATGGCCTCTGTGACAATGCTTCATGGACTTACTTGCACACACTCACTTGCACACACACACATGCTCAAGATAAACATTTGCACCCCTCACACCACCTTCACCAATCCCGGCTTGTTTTGTCAACTTGTTGCTTCTTTTGCTGAGGTTTTTTGCAATCTCAAACTGTATCCTGCTAAGGATAAAGTGTGAAATATGATTTTTTCCTCTACTTACCTAATGTGGCCTCTTTTCTCATCTAAGGGCAGCGCCTGTGAGTGGGCAGCAAAGCCTCGGTGACCCGTCTCCCTTGTCTTGTGTCATGATGTATGTTTGATGGGTTGTACTGGAATTCTAATTTCCCCTCGGGGATCAATAAAGTATCTTTGAATTGAATTGAATTAAACAATTTTGTTTAATACAACAAAGTAGCAGAACAAATGGAAAGAACCGACCATGAATTGATGTTTTGAAAGTTAAAAATTATGTAGGAAGTGACTAAAATAATTTGACGCAATTTGGAATATTTGAAGTGTGATTTAACAGACTTGAGGCTTGTTAGTGTCAATTAGAAAGTAGTATCAAAGTGAAGCTTTTCACATACAGTATATATACGGAGAGTCGCTGTGGTGACGTGACGCATTCATGGTCTTCCCAAAATGTCTGATACCCCAGTTCCCCCAAACAGTCCCCAGCTGCGCATGCGTCTTGCGGTCAGAGCAGCGCACATGCGAGTTGAGTTCCGTCCAACCTGCCCATGCCAGTCTGCTGAGTTGACCCATAAGCAGACCACTTCCAGGCCTTCCTTCAGGAAAACGCGTCTTCTCAAAGTCTCCAGCGGTGATCTCAGCAGTTCCTCCTAATCTACTGAAGCTGCTGCACGTAAGTTAGCTTCCTGCTAACTCTCTGATCCACGTAGCTTTCATACAGCAGCCTCCCGTGCAGGATACTCTTCATTCATCACTTTTATGCTGTTGCTAAATGTAAACTCACAGTTACTGTGATCAGGAAGGAAGGGGTTTGTGTTTTAAATGCCGGCTGTAGCTCGCTGCAGCATAAAGCTCCTGATGTATGCATGTTTGCTGCTTCAGAGAATGAATGAGTGAAGTCAAGCTGAAGTGAAGGAGCCTTCACATGAGAAGAGTAAATCTTGTTTTCTGATGAAGTGCATGACAGGGGCAGACATGTTTATGTAATCAAGCAGGCTTAGAAATAAAGTAATGCTGCTTCAAAAAGTTGAAAATAAGACATGCATCTTTTTAAGCTCTCTTTTTGCCTCTTACTCATTTAAAACTAGAGGAACTGGCTATGTTCTTCTGTATTTATGGCTTTTTTGTTATCTTCATTCAACGATGGCATCAGGGTCCAGTGTGTTTACAAATCATTATAACACCTTGTTCTTTTTACTGAGCACAGTGCATTATATCTGTTTGTTTGTCTTGCTAAAGAATTAATGCGTGATCAATCAAAGGATCCGAAACACAATAAAGTACATTCCTGACCCCAGTCCACTCTTGAGATTATGGGCATTCAATATCAATGAGCTAAGATACTTCATTTTGTTTTAGCACATTATCTTTCCTCGTCAGGTTGTCTTCAATTGTCCTGAACTGAGATCAAGCTTAGAGAGAACTCTCTAATCATTAATCAGTATTATTGACCTTTGCCCTTTTGATTGATGAATTTCTCCAGAAAATGTAGTTTAAAATGTATTTTTAAAAATATTTATTTTTAGTAAATGACTTGTGATTTATTAATTTTCTTCCTTGTTTTAAAGGAATGTCTCAAATCTAATGTTTACTATTCATACTTGAAAAGTATGTCAAATTAATGTGAAAAATAAACTTTTTTCATTCATTTATACATTGGTGACGCCATTCTTTTGATTTAGCACACCACAACTTTATTTGAAATGTTGAATTGTTTGAAATTGTGAAAAGTATGGAAAATGATTTGATGATTTTTTTTTCTGGGTTTGGATAACTGTGGAAGAAAGAAAATTTTGAATAAAAATATGTTTGATTTTATTTATTTCAGGGTCTTTAGGTCTTAGATCAACTGGGTCTGGTTTTGATGCTAAACGCAGCATTGACATTCCTTTTTTTTGTAAAAGTAAAAGTAAACCTTAAAAAACTGTATTAAGTATAGAATAATCCAGTTCAGTAAAATAGAAACAAGTTTATCCAAGTTGGTCCAGATGGCATAAAAGCCCTTCACAGTCAAACCAGAAGCTAACTTCAGAATTGTGTTTTTATGGATTTTTTTGGAATATACAGAAAATAAAACCCAAATAAGTCTTTTTTTTTTGTAACTTAGATGTCCGGAAAATATAAAAGTGCTTCTGGGAGAAGATTGTGGAAATCAGAAATTGAATGTTGGTCGGAACCAGCCTTTATTTTTTATTTTTTTGCCCCTTTCCTCACCAGCCATGGCTGTGGTGAGGTTCTACAGCAACGAAGCTCTGAACGGACGAGCCTTGCAGAGGGCAGCGAAGCTCTTCCCACATCTGTCAATCACAACTGAGCTGTGCTTCAACGTGGAACTGACAGGTGAGATCCCACTGATGAACTCGTTGTGAACAGTGAGTTTTTTCTAAAAACTGCAGGTTTCCACTTTGTGGGGCGTTCCGGTTTCATCCTGTCCTGATCTCTGCTGCAGGTGGTGAGAGTCTGAAGGCAGAGCAGAAGGAGGTGCTCCTCTGGTTGTTCCGTCCTCCCCTGCAGGCAGAGCCGCTGACTGACGAGCCAAAGCTGACAGAGGGAAGCGGAGACAAACTAGTAGAGATTGGACCGAGGTGCTGCTTATGGTTTCTACATACCTGAGACTAAGGGGTCATTGGCCAGGACTGGCATCATTTTCAACTGAGATGTAAATTATAGCATAACAGTACATGCAGCCCCCTTAAAATGTGTTGGTTTATCTGGTAAAGGTGTGTTTAAAAAAAGCTTTGTAATGCAGCAGGATGACCTCAAATATTTGAAATATCCAACATTTAAAAAGTATGGAACATTTATTTTGTGTTAGAAAAATCTCATGAAAATTTAAAACCATCCCAATACCGACTTCTGGATTTCTGACCTTCGGATTTATTTTTTCACCGAAAAAGCATTATAACGCATAAAAATTGTGCTACAGGTTCTTCCCTAAATGTATTGGATTCAAATCCAACATAACGTAGATGCAAGATCGTCCTTATTTATGCATCACATCTCCCTAACATTTATTTGACGTTTTTGCAACCCAACTATAAAACAGTACATTAAAAAAACTTCTCTTGATACATTTATAAGTGGGTGATCAGGGCAATGGACTCTTTCATTGAGAAGAAATCAGCTGTTGACTGGAAATGGCTGATTTTCTCTGACTGGTGAACGGCCCATCTCAAAATCAAAAATGTGATCTTTTTTCAACCAGGGAAAATAAATAGTTTATGACTGCTCATGGGAGGAAAGGTAGAGGAAAAAAAATTGAATTATTGTCTTATACAGTACAGACCAAATGTTTGGACATACCTTCTTATTGAAAGAGTTTTTTTTATTTTCATGACTATGAATATTGTAGCTTCACACTGAAGGCATCAAAACTATGAATTAACACATGTGGAATTATATACTGAACAAAAAAGTGTGAAACAACTGAAAATATGTCTTATATTCTAGGTTCTTCAAAGTAGCCACCTTTTGCTTTGATTACTGCTCTGCACACTCTTGGCATTCTGTTGATGAGCTTCAAGAGGTCGTCACCTGAAATGGTTTTCACTTCACAGGTGTGCCCTGTCAGGTTTAATAAGTGGGATTTCAAGCCTTATAAATGGGGTTGGGACCATCAGTTGTGTTGTGCAGGAGGTGGATACAGTACACAGCTGATAGTCCTACTGAATAGACTGTTAGAATTTGTATTATGGCAAGAAAAAAGCAGCTAAGAAAAGAAAAACGAGTGGCCATCATTACTTTAAGAAATGAAGGTCCGTCAGTCCGAACAAGTGGGAAAACTTTGAAAGTGTCCCAAAGTGCAGTCGCAAAAACCATCAAGCGCTACAAAGAAATTGGCTCACATGAGGACCGCCCCAGGAAAGGAAGACCAAGAGTCACCTCTGCTGCGGACGATAAGTTCATCCGAGTCACCAGCCTCAGAAATCGCAGGTTAACAGCAGCTCAGATTAGAGAACAGGTCAATGCCACACAGAGTTCTAGCAGCAGACACATCTCTAGAACAACTGTTAAGAGGAGACTGTGTGAATCAGGCCTTCATGGTAAAATAGCTGCTAGGAAACCACTTCTGAGGACAGGCAACAAGCAGAAGATACTTTTTTGGGCTAAAGAACACAAGGAATGGACATTAGACCAGTGGAAATCTGTGCTTTGGTCTGATGAGTCCAAGTTTGAGATCTTTGGTTATAACCACCGTGTCTTTATGCGGCGCAGAAGAGGTGAACGGATGGACTCTACATGCCTGGTTCCCACCATGAAGCATGGAGGAGGAGGTGTGATGGTGTGGGGGTGCTTTGCTGGTGACACTGTTGAGGATTTATTCAAAATTGAAGGTATACTGAACCAGCATGTCTACCACAGCATCTTGCAGCGGCATCCTATTCCATCCGGTTTGCGTTTAGTTGGACCATCATTTATTTTTCAACAGGACAATGACACCAAACACACCTCCAGCCTGTGTAAGGTCTATTTGACCAAGAAGGAGAGTGATGGGGTGCTGCGCCAGATGACCTGGCCTCCACAGTCACCGGACCTGAACCCAATCGAGATGGTTTGGGGTGAGCTGGACTGCAGAGTGAAAGTAAAAGGGCCAACAAGTGCTAAGCATCTCTGGGAACTCCTTCAAGACTGTTGGAAAACCATTTCAGGTGACTACCTCTTGAAGCTCATCAACAGAATGCCAAGAGTGTGCGGAGCAGTAATAAAAACAAAAGGTGGCTACTTTGAAGAACCTAGAATATAAGACATATTTTCAGCTGTTTCACACTTTTTTGTTCAGTATATAATTCCACATGTGTTCATTCATAGTTTTGATGCCTTCAGTGTGAAGCTACAATATTCATAGTCATGAAAATAAAGAAAACTCTTTGAATGAGAAGGTGTGTCCAAACTTTTGGTCTGTACTGTATATTATATCAATAAGAAATTTTGTAATTGATAGCTTTGACAAAAACTGAAAATCGGAGCCTCCCTGGTCTTTAATAAGTGGAATCTTTCTGGAAAACCTTGCACAAAGTTAGGTGAAGCAGCCTATGTAAGAAGATATGGAGTTGAACCTACAGAGTTTTTATTTATTTTTGCCTTTTGTTTGTTTTTAGGTTGAACTTCTCCACCGCCTGGTCCACGAATTCCGTGTCCATCTGTCATAGCGCCGGCCTCTCCAATGTCACCCGAGTCGAGCAATCCCGCAGGTTTCTAATCAAGGTGCACAGAAAATAATGCAGGAGGTTCACAATTCAGATTTTTTTTTTTTTATTCCCACGCCTCTGAAGTGACCTGAATGTCTTCTCGTCAGCCCAAGAATGGACAGAGCGCGAGCGAGTTCAGCGGAGATGTAAAGAAGCTGATTGAGTGCCTCCATGACAGCATGACGGAGTGTGTCTACCAACATCCCATCACCTCCTTCACCGTGGAAACCAGGCCACAGCCGGTGTTTGAGGTGGACATCCTGGGGAAGGGTCGCGCTGCCTTAGAGACTGCAAACCATGAGCTGGGTGAGACTTTTTGGCAGCTCTGAGGTATCTGCTGCTCTGCTCTTACTTCTACATACACACGGAGTCTCCTGATGTTTAAAATGTAGTGTGACACCTCTCTCTCATCTCTTTCTCCATGCTTCCTTTCTCAGTCTCACAGTTTTCTGTAAGTACTCTGTGTGCTGAAGGAGGCCATATTGTCACATGATGCATGACTTTACCACTTAGCTTCTTTTAGTCACAAGATGATGAAGACGCGCTGCTGATTATCTGACGTGTGCACGTGTTGTTTCTGTGTGCTTCACTAATGTAATGAAACCAACAGAGATCTACTTCATTGAACAAGCCTTACATCCTTTATGTTCTTGTGACCGAGCAAAACAAAAATTGTTATCTTCTTCTTTTAAATGAGGGTAAAACATTTTGCAAGTGTTTCCCATTTTGTCAGGATATAACCACAATGTTTAATGCATTTTGTGAGATTTTCTGTGATAGGGCAAGACCAAGTAGCACATAATTCGGAAGTGGAAGAAAAATTGTACAGCATTTTAAAATTTTTACAAGTAATAATCTGAAAGTATTCTTTGCATCAGACTAGACGGAGAGCATCTGCGAACATCAGTTTCTTTAAGTCTTGCCACAAATTCTCAATTGGATTTGGGTTGAGACTTTGACTGGGCCATACTAACACATGAATATTTTTAAATATAAACCATTCCATATTAGATCTGGCTGTATGTGTACGGTCGTAGTCCTGTTGGAAGGTTAACCTCCGTCCCCAGTCTCTGCTGTGTTTCAGGCTCTAACTGGTTTTAATGGTACTGCTACCACCATGTGTCACTGTGTTGGTTTTTTTCACAGTTTTTTTCGCACTGAGGCTGAAAAGTTGCATTTTGGTATCATCTGACTAGGGCCCCTTCTTCCACATCTTTGCTGTGTCCTCTCCACGGCGTGCGACAGACTACAATGAAGATTTTATAGCAATAGCTTTCATCTTCCACTCTTCCATAGCCAGTTTTGTGGTGTACAAAACTAATACAGTGAAGTGTATGGTTGTAACGTGAAAAACGTGGAAGCCTTCAAAGAGCAGAAACACTGTAGGACAATCATGTCCTATAAAACATACCCACTTTCGTTACATATATAAAAATGTGTTGTGAGCAATAAAGACAAATATATTAAATCCTCAGACACAGTATATGATTGAAAGTAGATCTAGTCAAACACATTTGGCAAGCCCTGATTTTATCTTGCTTTACTGTTGAGGAATACATAATTAATATTATCAGGAGCGCATTTATTTATGGCAGCTTTTATCCTTTGCTGGATGATCAGTTAAAATTACCAGTCTCTGAAGGCTTCAAGCTCTTTTTTTTTTTTTTTTTAGAAGTAATGAAATACATCCAACCGCAGAGCCAGACTGTAATAAAAATGTGTTGGGTTTGTCCTCTTGGAGCAGTGTAGATGCATGTTGGTTTGTGCAATGTGCTGTTAAACTTGTTAAAAAGTTCACTTCACACTGCCTCTTTAGCGTTGGTATTCATGCTTTTAGTTTGTGTGCGTGCTGCAGGTCTGGCCTTCGACTCCTGGGACCTGGACTACTACACGTCCATGTTTCAGAGGATCAATAGGAACCCCACCAGTGTCGAGTGTTTTGATCTGGCCCAGTCCAACAGGTGGGTGGCTGAGTGCAGGGGAGAAATCAGCTGAACAGCTTCCTATTCTCTGTTCGTTTTTGATTCAGTTTCTTTGTATCTCCCAGCGAGCATAGCCGTCACTGGTTCTTCCGGGGGCGAATGGTGATTGATGAGCAGGAGCAGGAGGAGACTCTGTTCAGTCTCATCATGGACACCCAGCGGCACAGCAACCAGAACAACGTCATCAAGTTCTGCGACAACAGCAGGTGGAGTTGGAGACGGTTCAGCTGCAACATGCTGTGGGTGTGATTCTGGCCCTGCTCAATCAGTGAAATCTGTTATTTCTGTATTTAGCGGCATCAGAGGCAGGGAGCTGCAGTGCATTTACCCAGCAGACCCCTCTGAAGCGAGCCCATATGAGACAAGATGCTCAATGAGACATGTTATCTTCACTGCTGAGACACACAACTTCCCAACTGGTCAGCACACAGAAACTTTCACACTTCCCTTATCACAAGCCCTGATGTGCTTCTTATCCAAATAATGATTCTCTCTGAACTCTGATGGAACCTTGTAGGTGTTGCACCGTTTAGCGGGGCCACCACAGGAACTGGAGGTCGCATCAGAGATGTTCAGAGTGCTGGACGAGGAGGGCACGTCATCGCTGGAACTGCAGGATACTGCTTTGGAAACCTGCACATCCCAGGTCTCTCACTACACTGTTAGAACTAGAACTAGCTACTCTATTAATGGTGGCAGAATAGTTGTTTTTCATGCATCTCAATATATTTGAATCTCATCAGCTTTTCAGGAATTCACTTAAAGTGAATCTGTTATTGATTCCTTAGTCTCAGGGTGGTATATTACTAGTGTTTCTTTAAATCAATTCATTTAGAATTATAGCTTACCAGTAATTAGAAACCCAGCATAAGACCAATAAAAAAGAGGTTTATTACAGAAATCGAATTTCATGTCCTACAGTATCATGAGGACTGTTGACTTGACAGTTATCCAGTAGATTGTTACTGACACGTTACCCAAGAAACTCACTGTTTAAAGTGCTGATTCCATCCATAATAATGTAAAGTTGAGTGGAAGGAAAGTATTTGAGAACAATCAGAGCTTCTTGAGTCACCACACAGACATATCCAGGACATAGGCTGCCCCTGATGGATTCCTTGCATTAAGCCACTCCTGAACCTGAGACATCAGAAATGTTGTACCTTGGCTCAGGAGAAAAAGGACTGCGCTGTTGCTGAGTGGTCTAAAGCCCCCCTACTCACACTGCCAAAAGTAACAATACCTGGTTTAATGAACATGGTATCACTCTGCTTGACTGGGCAACAAATTCGCTTTACCTAAACATAAAGCGTTGGAGAGGAAGACGAGAGACAGTAGAACCAACAAACGGACAAGCCAAAGGTTGCTGTTAAGGTCTGTAAATCGTTTCTAAATCAGACATGGAGGCAGTTAGAGCCGTTTCTGTAATCATGTGTTCCAGTACATTTTCGCTGAAGGAAAAAGGGCTATTTCATTCATCTGGCAAACAGGCTTTTAAATGATTTTTCATCATTTCAAATTTTAGAAAATAAAGGCATAATTCTTTGCTGAAAAAACATAAACAGTATGTCTTGGGACTGGATGAACCAGAGGTTTTGGTAAATGCATCATTTGTTCAGAGCAGGTCACAACCTCCTGATTTCCAGAGGACCGTTATTCCCCACTCAGTAAATCAAGTTGCAAATGTAGGAAATTATTTGGTGAACAAAATGGTTAATCCAGCAAATTTCAAGTATTAAATTGACTTATGTTAACTACTTTTTTCCAGGACCGTAGTACATTCATGCTTTCCTATGCTAAGAACCCCTCTGTCTAATCTGTGAAGCACGCCCAGAACTCTCCTCCAGTACATTAATTTGCTTATATTAAAGGCAGCGAGGTGAATAGGCCTAATCAGACTGTTCTAGCTGTGATTCAAGCTTTAAGCAAAGGTGTTGATTTCTGTGATTAATACTGTATTACTTTGTAGTCACACCAGTGTTAACGTTTGTTCTGTTTTTCTGAGAATGTCTCCAGATCCTTGCTTGTAAATGGCTGCCTGATGCCAACGGCCCCTTCATTATTACTTTTACAATGACCATCCAACAAATTAGAATGTATGCTTCAAATACAGAGATGAGTCTGTTTGTCTCATTTGATATGATGTCTGAGTCCAATAAGCAAGCAGTCTCTGTTGTTGGGTTGAATCCACAGTTATGGTAAAAATACAGAATTCTAATGGTTTATAGTCAATGACTTCATGGTGTCCAGGTTCTGTCAGCCCAAATCATCAGACCTCTGCCACCGTGCTCGATAGTTGGTCATTTTATTTGACCCCTTCAAGCGTGGAGCGGTGCATTGCAGCCAAACATTTCCACTCAGATCTTATCTGTTCATAGGACACTGTTCCAGAAGCTTTGTGGTTCATGTAGATGCAACCTTACAAACTAAAGTCGGGGTGAAATGATTATTTTGGAGTAGAAGCGTTCTCCAGACAGCTTTTTCAAACAAGACATGCATGTTAAGTATCTTTTCTTATTTTCCAGTTTTTTTCTAAATTATCTGAGGATTGCATGGTCCGCCATTGGGGTGGATTTAACAGAATTGCGCACTTGTGTATAGAAGAGCATCTGTAGGAACATTAATAAACTGATAATTTAGGAAAAGTTGTCTTAAAATCATACAGAAAATGTATAGTTCAATCTCTGTCCTCACCTGCAGGGTACAGTCTCCCCTGGGAGCACGAAGGAGAGGGGTGGCAGTATCCGTCCAGCTTTGCCCCTCCACTGCAGGTCGCAATCGAGGCCAGCGATGGGGCTTCAGACTATGGCAACAAATTTGGAGAACCAGTCCTCTCAGGTGAGAAAACACAACTTTAAAAGATTAAACAGCTGTTTGTTCTTTAAGTTACAGTTAATTCACATAACCTAAGTCATAAATTTGTACTCTAAAACAAGGATGTTATGGTCGTAAGATAACCACGTTTGTGGAACGTTACATTTATTCAAAGTCAGGAGTAATATGGTTTTAGTTTTATGTCCCAAAATAATTCAATATCTGCAATGAGGAAGGTACAGGTTGCAATACAGAAATTTTAAGAGATATTTCAGGAACTTATATCTCAGTAGTATGTTTATTCACTTTAACTATACAGTCATCTTCCTTTAGGGTTTGCCCGTTCCTTTGGCATGCGGTTGGCTAACGGCGAGCGGCGGGAGTGGATTAAGCCCATCATGTTCAGCGGCGGTCTTGGGTCGATCGAAGACAGCTATGTGAAAAAAGAAGAAGCCGAAGCTGGTAATGTTTAACTTTCTGTGTGAACACAAGTAATCAATTTTGCAGCTATTTACACACACATCAATCAATGACTCACTCTGCCTCCTTTTGCTACTCTACGGCTGTTTGCAATCAGGTATGGAGGTGGTGAAGATCGGCGGGCCAGTGTATCGGATTGGCGTGGGAGGAGGAGCGGCCTCTTCTGTTCAAGTGTGAACCCCAGAAAGGCTGACAGTATCCTCACATGGTGCTCATGTTTTGTTTTTTTTGGCATTTGTAACAAGAAAACATTCTTATTGTAGGTGCAAGGAGACAATTGCAGCGAGAGGGATCTGGGAGCGGTCCAGAGGGGAGATGCTGAGATGGAGCAGAAGATGAACCGTGCTCTCAGGGCATGTCTGGAAAGAGGCAATGGCAACCCGATTTGCAGCATTCACGATCAGGGAGCAGGAGGAAATGGTACTAGCTTGTGGACTTTGATAGCAAATAATTGGAGGCAGGGTACTGACATGTTCTCATCTTAAGGCAATGTTCTTAAGGAGCTCAGCGAGCCAGCGGGGGCTGTGATCTACTGCAGCAAATTCAAGGTAATCAGCACCAACAAAAAGCTTGACTTTTTGTTCAAGTTTTCACATAAATTAGTTTTTTTTTGCATTAGAGGTACCACTGGTCAGCGTACTCGGTCGGTCAGAAATAAGACAACTCAATGTTAGCCAGTTTCAATATCAATGAGGTGTTTAAAATTAAGTCAGAGGAAGCATTGAGGTGTAAGAAACTTTTTAAAAGGTAACAATTTGTTTTTCAAGGTTTTATCTAGCCTGCGGAAGAGAGCAAGACTTTAAGTTGATAACAGGAAGGCTCAGTGGAATGCAGTTCTGTTTGCTCTGTTTTATCCATTTAAATGTTTTTTACTTCTGTTTGCCCTGAAGCATGCTGAGTTAAGGAAACAATCTCATAATATAGATTCAGCTAAAATCAGTATCTGCAGGTCAAAGCTTTGCAACAACTGAGGATCAAAAATCTACCACAAATCCTTAAGCAGTGCATCTCCATTTTGCATCCTGTATAATGGTTGTCTTTAAGTCTAATTAGTTTTATCTCTGTTTAATGTTATCATTTCCCTCTTTTTCATGTGTCTGTGTGCAGAAAGGTGACCCCACACTTAGTGTTTTGGAGCTATGGGGGGCAGAGTATCAGGAGAGCAACGCTCTTCTGCTGCGCCCCACAGACAAGTCTTACTTGGAGAGGGTTTGTCAGCGTGAGAAGTGTCCTGTTGACTTTGTGGGACACATCACAGGAGATGGAAAGGCATGTTTTATAAATCTTTGTCCACTGTGGTGGAAAAGCGTACAGGAATTTTATTCCTGGATGGCACGAATGTGTTTACCTTCATGTGTTTTCTCACACAGATCGTGCTGGTGGATGACGAAAGCAACAGCGAACAGGCAGGCGGGCTCCGCCATCCAGTTGACCTGCAGCTAGAGTGGGTTCTGGGCAAGATGCCACAGAAAGAGTTCATAATGGAGCGACAGGCCCTCACCAATCAGCCCCTGACTCTTCCTGAAGAGCTGACAATCAGAGATGCTCTGCAGCGGGTTTTACGTTTGCCTGCTGTGGCCTCTAAGCGCTACCTGACCAACAAGGTTGCGTCCTGCTTCAAATTTAATTAAATTTTTTTTTTTTACAGAAATTTTGTGACTTTGTGTCCCTGCTCTGCTCCCTGCTTTAGGTGGATCGCTCTGTGACTGGCCTGGTTGCCCAGCAACAGTGTGTCGGCCCTCTTCACACCCCACTGGCCGACGTTGCCGTCGTTGCTCTGTCACCGTTCAGCCTGGAGGGATCGGCCACTGCCATCGGGGAGCAGCCAGTCAAAGGCCTGGTTTGTCCTGCAGCGGGGGCTCGGATGGCTGTCGGAGAGGCTCTGACTAACCTGGTGTTTGCCAGAGTCACGGCTCTGAAGGTGAGCTCCACCTACAAATATCATCATAAAAATAACAGAAACATGTTGTCAAGCTTAAGGAAATCACACATAATTTTAATCCTACTTGATTAGACAACTTTGAAGACCATTCCTTTCTTGGTATGCACTAAGAGATATTTCAAGCTTTCTCGTCACATTTCAGGATGTGAAGTGTAGCGGGAACTGGATGTGGGCTGCCAAGCTGCCTGGTGAGGGGGCGTGTCTATGGGACGCCTGCAAAGCTATGTGTGAGGTCATGGGTCAGCTGGGGGTGGCCATCGACGGGGGAAAGGACTCTCTGAGTATGGCAGCAAGAGTGGGGACAGAGACTATCAAAGCTCCAGGTACTCACACTGGGCCTTATTCATCAATGTAAGTAGGTCCAAGTCTGATTTCTGAAACCCTATGTATACTGGCCAGTCCCAATGCACGAACACGAGTGTTGGAGGCTGGAAGCAGTCATCATTTACACACCTCAACTCTGTTTATTCATAGTTTTGTTGTCCTCACCCAGAGAACTGATTACACGGAGGAAGGAAACACAAAGAGAATTTTCTGACGTTCTTTACCTTGATTGCATTACAAAACAAGATTAAACCTAAAACCTTCTCACAAAATCTTCTCACACAAATAAAACTAAAAGTATCAAATTAAACCAAACTGTCCATCACAATATTGTATAGAACTGCACAGGTGAAAATAAAGTTGCAAACTTTCTCAGCAGAGTTTCTCTAACCATCTCCTTCGTTGTACCCCCAAAGAGGCCTATGTCTGAATACGTACATCCCCGATCTCCTGGTGTGTCCAAAAACCCTAGCATGGAGAGCCCCTGTAATGTTCTGGCTTTAGAACACCAGGTTTCCCCTTTTTAAATGTGGTTCTTGGTTCTGGTCTCCATGATGACATGCCTTGGAAGATAAAATCAGCTTGAATGTTACTTATATATCTGCATAAAAAAATCTCTTTAGTTCAGGAAAGCCTCTAGAGGACAATTGTATAACAGAGATCAACGGTAGTTGGTTTGAATCTCCTTGGTTATGATCTTTTGTTATTTAATGTTCTATATAACTGTGAATAACTAATCCCACACAGTCTAGATTCATACAGTATCTTGTTTTATTACACTGTCCAACTTCTTGAGGAATCAAGCTCATTCACTGCTGTCTGATAGTAATTCCTGTTTCAGATGCTAAGTTTTTGTCCTTTAAACAAAGCTAAGCAAGTGTACAATGTTATTATTTTCTGTTAAAATCATCCATAATAGTCAATGACACAACTTTGCACAGCCTATGTTACCTTTAAACAATTAGCCTCTCTAAACTTTAAAGTAAATGGAATATAACGGCATTAACATATCACTTTAAATCTTGTTCTGCTAATCAATATTTTGCTTCCGTATGAACTAATAAATCTCCAGTATGCCTTCACTTCTTCTGCTGAATCAGAATCAGAATCAGAAAAGCTTTATTGCCAAGTACGTTTTTGGACATACAAGGAATTTGTTTTGGCGTAGTCGGTGCAATACAGTACAAATTAAACAGTACAAACATATCTACAATATAATATAAATATATGTGCACAGTTTTAAGTGAGTGAGAGTAAATATAGAGCAGTATAAGATGCAAGAGCAATACAACAGTGCAGGTGATCATTGTGCAAGTAAAGCAGTGCAAGTAAGCAGGAGTCCAAGCTGAGCGTTAATGTAACGCTTAGAGTTACAGGTTACAGGTGTCCTGTCAGCAAAAAAAGGGGGGGTGTGGGGGAAAGGGAGAGTGTCAGGGTGGTTTCCGGGCTTTGTTAACCAGGCTGGTGGCAGATGGGAAAAAACTGTTCTTGTGGCGTGAGGTTTTGGTCCGGATGGACCGCAGCCTCCTGCCAGAGGGGAGAGTCTCAAAGAGTCTGTGACCGGGGTGGGAGGGATCAGCCAGAATCTTCCCTGCCCGCTTCAGGGTCCTGGAGGTGTACAGTTCCTGGAGCGACAGTAGACTGCAGCCAATCACCTTCTCAGCAGACCGAATGACACGCTGCAGCCTGCCCTTATCCTTGGCTGTAGCAGCGGCGTACCAGATGGTGATGGAGGAGGTGAGGATGGACTCAATGATGGCTGTGTAGAAGTGCACCATCATAGTCTTTGGCAGGTTGAATTTCTTCAGCTGCCGCAGGAAGAACATCCTCTGCTGGGCTTTCTTGATGAGGGAGCTGATGTTTGGCTCCCACTTGAGATCCTGGGAGATGATGGTTCCCAGGAAGCGGAAAGATTCCACAGTGTCAATTGTGGAGTCACAGAGGGTGATGGGGGCAGGTGGGGCTGGGTTCTGCCTGAAGTTCACAACCATCTCCACTGTCTTTAGAGCGTTGAGCTCAAGGCTGTTCTGGCTGCACCAGTCCAACAGATGGTCCACTTCCCATCTGTACGCGGACTCGTCACCATCAGAGATGAGTCCGATCAGGGTGGTGTCGTCCGCAAACTTCAGAAGCTTGACAGACTGGTGACTGGAGGTGCAGCTGTTGGTGTACAGGGAGAAGAGCAGAGGAGAGAGAACACAGCCTTGGGGGGAACCACACGTCCAACAGCAAAACAGTTTGCCTCCCAGGGCCATCACAGAACCTCGGCATGCTGCCCCTGTCCCACTCTCGTGCCCTTCTCCATAGCCTTCATCATTTTAATAGATTTGCATTTAAAGGGTTTATCATTTAAAGTCTTTGTAATGTGGGATCATGTGCAGTAGAGTCAGTGTGAAGAGTGTGTGTGTGTGCATATGTGCAGTGTTGCCATTGGTTTTAGGAAGGTCATCTCAGTAAATTCTGATTCTGAAATGTGATCTGAGACCTGCTGCAGGATGTGAGCATGAACTACATCCCTAAAACAGCCAGAAAAACGCCTGTACAACCCTTTCTTTTTTGTTTTGCTGTATGCATGTTTCATGCAGTGTGTCTGTGTGTATGTACACAAGCTTGTGACTTTAATATAATTTATTCCTTTTCAGGCGCCCTGGTTGTTTCTGCATATGCTGTTTGCCCTGACATCACTGCCACGGTGACACCAGATCTGGAGGATCCAGATGAAAAAGGTACAACATGCTGACAGAAAGAAAGGACGAATCCTTGATTCTGGTTGAAAACACATTTTTGACAGCTTTGTAATCAGAATTCCCGCCTTTCACCATAAGCCACATATTCCACACTGTCACGCTGTTTTTTTTTTTTTTCCCCTCCAGGAGTGTTGTTGTGGGTTCCTGTTAGTCCAGGCTGCCACCGTCTCGGCGGCTCTGCCCTGGCTCAGTGCTACAGCCAGCTGGGAGACAGCTCTCCTGACCTGGACCAGCCTGAGTTCTTGAGCGCCTGCTTCAACACCACCCAGAAGCTCATAGAGGGTCAGTGTGCCAACACAGCAAAAATTCAACCTTTTTATTTATGCAGATGAACACATGTATCATCTTCGCTTTGGTTAAGTCTGCGAGAATGTTATTTTTCCAACAGTTCATTTGGTACAATCTCACCATGACCAAACTGCCCCCTGCTGGTTTGCTTGTGTATTTCAGTACATAAAAAGCTGCAATTAACTTTATCTCCTCCTAAATAATGAAAAATAAACCTACATGTCAGTTTAGTTGTATTTTTACAAAGCTGACTTGTCTGTAAAAGGTTTTTTTTTTTGCTCAGATCATCTGCTCAGCGCAGGACATGACATCAGCGATGGAGGCCTCATTTCCTGCCTGCTGGAGATGGCGTTTGCTGGAAACCGTGGGCTTGATGTTGAGCTTTCTTCTGAAGGATGTGGAGGTTACTGAGTGAATGTGTCATTTGTTCTGCTTGTCTTTGCATTAAGCATTCACCCTCTTCAGATCGTTCGGCTGCTGAGATCTTTTGTAGATGTTTTTTTTTTTTTTTTGCTCTACACTTTTACTACATGGTCCGTAGAAATTAAATCTGCTCTTCGAAGACTAACTGCTGCCCCTTACTTGCAGATAGAAACATCATTCAAACTCTTAGCCCAACATCTTGTGACCTGTTATTATCAAATACATCAGTTTGTTATGTATTTTACTGTTTAAGTTTTAAATCAAGTAGTATTTATTTTAGCTTCAATGCTACTGTTCAGATGAGCTCCTGAAATTCACAAGCTCCTTATGGATGAACAACAGATCAACAGCGCATCCACCAAAGCATTACGATTTTTCCATTTTCACATAATGGGACATAACAGTGTCTTAAGAGCTTAAACTTCATGCCACAGAAGCAAGAAAATGCCAACAGCTTCTCCACAGACACCAATGTAAGAAAATCAGATTGGGTTTTAAGTGCAAAAAGAGTGCTTGTGTTTACCTCGATGCTGTGTCCACATTTCTGACACATGGAAGCTAAAATCTACATGTCTAAAACCCTAAACCTTTTAACATTTAAACAAGGTTTAAAATACTTTTTATGGGATCTCTTGCGTTTTATTAAATTGAATTTATTTAAATATTAGGTTAAACTGGGAGAGTTTCTGCTTTTCTCTCTAAGCTACATTCACCATTTCAGCTTCTGTTTCTTTTTTCAGCTCAGACTTTTATTTGCCAACTGATTTATGTTTGCTCTTAAGTTTGTAGCTCATTCTCACAGTTCAGAAAAGGTTTCCTCTTTACTTCCTCTTCTTGAGCTCCTCCATACTTAGACCTAACGTTGCCATTTAAGATTTAACACAGATGATTTTATGTATTACTTCTGCTTAGATTTAAACTACTTTAACATGAAATTATAGCTATATTAATGTTTTTGCAATACAACCCTCTAGGGAATTTCTCCTGCACTTCAGCTTTCAGCTGATTTGAGCTCATCCCTTCATCTCATAGCATACCTTCTGCATTTTACAGGGAATGCAGTTTTTCTCATTATTCAGTGTTTCCTGTTTTCTGTGCAGTGATGGAGCTGCTGTTCAGCGAGGAGCTGGGTTTGGTTCTGGAGGTTAGTCAGACTGATCTAGAAACTGTTTGTCAGAGATACAGGGATGGAGGCCTGCAGTGCCATCACATTGGCAGAACCTGCGGCTTTGGACCAGACGCTATGGTGAGATATCTGCATCTGCAACATTTAGGGCAGACTGTCCCAAGACCATTTTTTCTTCACGCTGGCAGATTCTCTTCTCCTGTCGTCGTCAAGGTTAGAGTCCGGGTGGACGGACAGGAGGTACTTTACGAATCACTGCCTGACCTCAGAGCCGTTTGGGAGGCAACAAGCTTCCAATTGGAGCGCCTCCAAGCAGATGAGCTCTGTGTGAAGCAGGAGGAGGAAGGACTTTCCAAGAGGACGCAACCCTACTTTAAACTGACCTTTGACCCATCTGAAACACCCAGCATACACCAGCTGAGTAAGACTGATGTAACTGGAATATTTGCTGACTGTACAGTCCCTTGCAAAAGTATTTACATTCTTGGAACTTTTTCATGGTGTTTTTACCATACAATGATACATTTCAGTGTATTTTATAGGGATTTTCTGTGATAGACCAACAGAATACAGTGCATAGGTTGATCCTAACAATAAATGATTGTCAAAGACTTTTACAAATAAAAATGTGGTATGCACTTGCATCTAGCCTCCTTTAGTCTGATATCCTAGAATAAGTCCTTCAGATTTACTTGTGTAAAACAAAAAAACGGCATACTTTTTATTCCACTTTATAATTATACTACACTTTCTATTTGTCTTTCATTTTAAATCCCCTAAGCTACATTAAAGTTTGTGGTTCTAATGCTGACTAAGTTCAAGCGGTATAAATACTTTTGCAAGGCACTTTAATTGCAGCTAAATATCTTACTTTATTTATGATCTTTAAATTCAGTTTGCTGAGTCAGTTTTTTTTTTTTTTTTCACTTTTCGTCCTTTTAGCTGCAGGTCTACCACGTGTTGCTGTGATCAGAGAGGAGGGCAGCAATGGCGACCGAGAGATGTCCGTCTCTCTGTACATGGCAGACTTTGAGGTCAATATCGATACCTTTACAATCAGAACTATACAGGGGTTGGACAATGAAACTGAAACACCTGGTTTTAGACCACAATAATTTATTAGTATGGTGTAGGGCCTCCTTTTGCGGCCAATACAGCTTCAATTTGTCTCAGGAATGACATATACAAGTCCTGCACAGTGGTCAGAGGGATTTTAAGCCATTCTTCTTGCAGGATAGTGGCCAGGTCACTACATGATACTGGTGGAGGAAAATGTTTCCTGACTCGCTCCTCCAAAACACCCCAAAGTGGCTCAATAATATTTAGATCTGGTGACTGTGCAGGCCATGGGAGATGTTCAACTTCACTTTCATGTTCATCAAACCAATCTTTCATCAGTCTTGCTGTGTGTATTGGTGCATTGTCATCCTGATACACGGCACCGCCTTCAGGATACAATGTTTGAACCATTGGATGCACATGGTCCTCAAGAATAGTTCAGTAGTCCTTGGCAGTGACACGCCCATCTAGCACAAGTATTGGACCAAGGGAATGCCATGATATGGCAGCCCAAACCATCACTGATCCACCCCCATGCTTCACTCTGGGTATGCAACAGTCTGGGTGGTACGCTTCTTTGGGGCTTCTCCACACCGTAACTCTCCCGGATGTGGGGAAAACAGTAAAGATGGACTCATCAGAGAACAATACATGTTTCACATTGTCCACAGCCCAAGACGTTTGGCATTGGCATGAGTGACCAAAGGTTTGGCTATAGCAGCCCGGCCGTGTATATTGACCCTGTGGAGCTCCCGACGGACAGTTCTGGTGGAAACAGGAGAGTTGAGGTGCACATTTAATTCTGCCGTGATTTGGGCAGGCGTGGTTTTATGTTTTTTGGATACAATCTGGGTTAGCACCCGAACATCCCTTTCAGACAGCTTCCTCTTGCGTCCACAGTTAATCCTGTTGGATGTGGTTCATCCTTCTTGGTGGTATGCTGACATTACCCTGGATACCGTGGCTCTTGATACATCACAAAGACTTGCTGTCTTGGTCACAGATACGCCAGCAAGACGTGCACCAACAATTTGTCATCTTTTGAACTCTGGTATGTCACCCATAATGTTGTGTGCATTTCAATGTTTTGAGCAAAACTGTGCTCTTACCCTGCTAATTGAACCTTCACACTCTGCTCTTACTGGTGCAATGTGCAATCAATGAAGACTGGCTACCAGGCTGGTCCAATTTAGCCATGAAACCTCCCACACTAAAATGACAGGTGTTTCAGTTTCATTGTCCAACCCCTGTACATGTCCATGTTTATTCAGTACCTGATTTAACCTGTAACGCCCGTGGTGTAGGTTTGGGATGTCACCATGCAGGACCTCTGCTCCGGCTCCTTGACCCTCCACCCTTTTAAGGCGGTCGTGTTTGTTGGAGGATTCAGCTACGCAGATGTCCTGGGATCAGCTAAAGGTAAACCATAAAACCATCCCAATACTTGGCCACTGGCTACTTTCAGGTGCAGGGTCCAAGTGTAACAATTTATTTCTTACCTTAAGGATGGGCTGCAACTGTGACTTACAACCCCAAGGCCAAGGCTGAATTTGATCGCTTCCAGCGGAGAGAAGACACCGTGAGTCTGGGAGTGTGCAATGGCTGCCAGCTGCTCGCCCTCCTGGGCTGGGTGGGAGAGGGAGAGGATGGAGCAGGTGAGACCAAAAGGAAACACTAAATAACACTGAATACTTACACTGTCGTAGACAGTGTCATAGACATCCAAATGTAGGAGTTCTCTTATTCAATGACATAAGAAAAAAAACACGAAAGACTATCTCAAGAAAGTTCTCGGACTGAAAACTGACATGTCTTCAAATGTCTCAAATTCTCTGTTGAATTACTAGCAAAGCTCTCTTTACTGCAGAAAGTATTTACTATAAATTTTGATGAGGTTGCATTTAGTTTCGGCTCAAATCAGGGCTTCAACTAACAAATATTTTGCTAATCGATTAATCTGTTCTGATTATTTGATTAATAATCAGAAAGCAAAGGTGCTTAATAGGAGATTTGTTAGTGAATTTGAACCAGGTAAAGCTAAAGCTATGCCATTTGAGGAGTTTTGGATAGAGCATATTAACAAAGAATGTTAATGTATATATTGTACATTTTTGGCTTCATTACTGTTTTTAGTGGGTTGTTCAGTCAACAATTGGCATGTTTTTGAGTCTGTATTATCAGTTAATATTATTTGATTATTAAATTAGTTGACAATTATTTCAATAATCAGTTAATTGTGATTAATCCAATTAATTTTTTCAGCCGTAGTTCAAATGACAGTAAAGTGAAGATGGTTTAAAGTGCATCAAAGGAGTCAAGTTATTTATTGAAACTATGTGGACCTCTTTAGATCAATAATCCACATTCAAGCATCCTATTGCACAATAAATTCATTGATTAATTGATTAAACAGTGCCTTCTGAAAATACCTTTTAAGTCTTTCACATTTAGCAACATTAGAACCATAAACTTTAGTGTATTTTTTGATTTTATGTTATGAATCCACACAAAGTAGAGCATAATCATGAAATAAAAGGAAGGGAGCTGAAATGTTTGCTCATTTTTCTTTGCATAACAACCCAAGCTCGGTCAGATTTCATGGAGAGCGTCTGTAAACATCAATTTTCAGGTCTTGCCGCAAATTCTCAATTGGATTTAGGCCTGTACTTTGACTGGGGCATTTTAACACATGGATATGCTTTGATCTAAAACCATTCCATTGTAGATCTGGTTGATTATTTAGGGTTGTCTTTTCTAGCCTTCAAAAAGATTTTTTCCATGTTTGCTCTGTCTTCAGCTCCATTCATCTTCCCATCAAGTCTGACCAGCTTTCCTGTCCTTGCTGGAAAAAATCTTGTTTCTTATTAACAATGTGTTTTGCTCTTTCTGTTGTTTTTGGTTAGACTCTGAAGTGGTGCTGACCCACAATCGATCCACAAGGTTTGAGTCGCGGTTTGTCAGCGTTGGGATCCAGAAGTCCCCGTCCATCTGGCTGAGAGGCATGGAGGGATCTGCTCTGGGAGTCTGGGTTGCGCATGGAGAAGGTAAACATACAAAACAAGTCAGGTCCGTTTGGGTCATGCACCAGTTGGAGCAAGTTCTAAGAAATGTACTTCCTGAGTGGCTCTGTGCACAAGTAGGTTAAGTCAGGGGAAAATTTATGTTTGACAACAGCGAGTCATTCCAGAGAGCAGAACCAGCACCTGTGTTTCTGTCATTTATCCGCTCCAACCTCCTTTCCGTCCTGCAGGTCTAATGCGATTCTGTAGCTCTCAGGCCCAAGACCTGATCACCTCTTCTGGACTCGCCCCTCTCCGTTACCTTGACGACCAGGGCTGCCCCACTGAGGAGTACCCTCTGAACCCCAACGGGTCCCCTCAGGGTATTGCAGGCCTGTGCTCCGGGGACGGAAGGCACCTGGCCATGATGCCCCACCCGGAGCGCTGCACCCTCGGCTGGCAGTGGCCCTGGGCTCCGAGGGACCTCAGGCCTTCACTCACACCTTCACCATGGCTGCGCATGTTCAGGAACGCAGCCGCCTGGTGCAGCAACACAGATTAATGCTACCACTTTAATGTGATTCTAATGATGTTTACTTATTACATTACATTTATTACAATTTTAACTTCCTGTTACACTTGTCTTTATGTTCGCTGTTGGAGCCAATGTTTTACAAAACCACCTTACACTAAGTTGCCTCGCAGAAACATTTACAACTAAACCTGCTAATAAATCTGTTAAAAATATTTTCTGTGACATAAATAAAGATGAATGTTATAGAACAATAAATATTCTTTATTTAATCCATAAAAACAACTTCATACAATATTACATATTTATATATATATATATATATATATATATATACAGGGAAAATATCACAGTACTGGCATAAATTTGCAGGTTAAACTGCAAAGGTTGAGCTTTACAAGTCATTTCCAACAGATTAACACATTTCTTTCCTTTTCATTATACATTTACAGACGGCAACCATTTGACATACTTGTCATCTCAGGAATTTAAGGATTTGTAATGACAGCTGAACCAGCACACTGCATTTAAATGAACCACAGTTACATAAGCTCTGTAAACACTTGACAAGCAGGCCTGAAGTCCACAGTCTGAGGCGTCCGCCTGCCACACTGTTAACAAACAGCCCTTGTCAATATTCTCTAATCTGCTAATCCAACGAGGTGGTGAGTAGAAATCCAATAAAGGTCCATTTCAAACTGCTTATACTGACAGTTGAGCAGCGTTAAACTACAGCGAGCTCCCCATAACTCCCTGGGAGGTTGTCCTGTTTGGAGAGTGTCCTCCTTCTGGTGTAATTTGCTGGTTGACGTTAATGACACAGAGAAGCAGCAGAATGACCACCACCAGGTCATCCAGAACCCCCAACAGTCCGCAAAGGGAGGGGTCCGTTTCCAGGGGACTTGACGATGAAGACACGGGGTCCACAGGGGGTGATGAGATGGACACCATAGTCCCCACACAGCACAGGGCCACCCTGAAGAGGAAGAGCCAGACGAGACCTCCCATGGTGCCAAGTCCACGAGTCAGTAACTGCAGAAGAAGAGGTGCATCGCAGAGGTAGTCTGTTACCTGGAAGGAACACGATACATCAGAGTAAGTCAGACTTAAAGATGTATCAGAGGGTTTCATACAAATGTTTTACTGATGGAGATTTTGTATTTAACCCCTTCTGTTCTGATGGCTCCAAATAAAACTAGGACAACCAACTGCCCTCAGATTTGAGCTAATTAGTAAAAGGTCCATCTGTATGTAGTTTAATCTCATCATAAATCCTGTTTTTTTGTGAAGGCCTTAAAAGGTTTGTTGTAGAACGTTGGTGAACAACGAGCATCATGAAGACCAGCAGACAGGATACAGAGAAAGATGTGAAGAAGAGATTTGTTCAATCTTTCATGTGAAAATAGTATGTACCTAGACACGGCCATTCAAAGAGGGCGTAAATCAGAGAGCAGCCGAGAGGTCTGTGGTAGCTGTGGAGGAGCAACAGCTCAGGTGGGACAATCTATCAACAGGATAAGTATTAACTGTGTAGTTTCCTTCATGCAAGGAAGGAATAAAAGTCATAAGAAGTCAAATCTACTTTGTGTTATTTTGTGTGTGGTAAAAAACTAATACTCCACCCTGAACATATGGTGGTGGCATTATGCTGTTGGGATGCAATTTTTAAACAGGGACAAAGAGCGTGGTCAGAGATGACAGGAAGATGCATGGAGCTCTTTACAGCCCAATCCTGGAACCAACTTGTTTTGCTCTACATGCATAACAAGATATTTGTTCAGGTCATCAACCTGGATGCACCGTTCCAACAGTGATATTTGGTGGCAAGATTATACTGTGATACATTTCTAGAAATACTTTTTCAAGGTGCTGCAAGCTCATCTGCTTCTGTGTAGTCTCAAACTAAGCCTCCATGCCTTCATCATCCAACTTGGGTTTACTTCAGCCAACAATTAAGCCCTCTTTACATTTCCTAGCAACAGTATGTGAAGGAGATCTCTATGGGAAATCAATTGTTACCTGCTGGGTGTGCCATTGAAGTATTATCTCTTTTATCTGCCTTTTTTTAAACAAATTCTTGAGGTTAAATAAGAGATATTCCCATTACCTGCCTATTATAGGAGAATATATTGAAATATTCTTATTTCCTCCTCAATCTGATCTGATGTTGCATTCAGCGCTGTAAAAGAAGGAGTCTCTCTGTGATCACTGACCCTTCGCGGGGCTCCAGAGTAGCGTTTGTTGTAGTCTGTGATTTCCCCGACAACTTTCTTGGATTGCTGATCTGATCGACTCTCGTTAAACAGTTTACACAGCACGCTGACCTGAAAAAGCGAGTTTTTATTACATGTCTGACAGTCACAATATGTTCATGATTTACAGTAAAGCTGTCTCATCACACTACCTTCTGTCTGCAAAGAGGACAGCTGACTGCGTCCAACCAGGAGCAATGTCTCCAGTAGGTGAGCAGACAGTTGGCTGTAGAAACAAACACAGATTTTAATACATTTGCCTGGAAAAAAAAAAATACACCTTTAGCGCTTTGAGTGCCTTGTTGCTGAAAACGCTCTAAAAATAAACTTGACTTGACTTTAAAGCTGGCGTTGAGAACAGAATTAATCAAAGAAGATTTCCTTCTTTTAATTATAAGGGGTATATTTGAAGAGGCTACACAGATGAGGCACAGGTGCAGGGCAGAGCGATTTTAACTGAGCTGGGCGTTACTGTGAACGTGGGGTGAGCATGTCCTTTGTAATCAGTAACAGGATATTATCAAGGTTAAAGAGGAGTGAGTTCATGTCAGAAATACTATCACTATCTTAGAGGCATAGATTTCCAAATATAGAAACCAAAGGACGTCTTGCTCAGCTACATGAGAAACTTTGATAAAGGTAAAGCATGGCTGAAGCTGAAGCTCTCTGGTTGAAGTACACACACAGAAAGATATATGACCTTCGGTAATCCCCTTGCTACACAAAATATTTATTAAGACTTAACAAAAAGCGTTTTTTACACATTTTGGTTCGTCAAGTTAAGATAAGCTCCAAGCGTTAACATTTTGCACCTCTGCACACCAATAAACCACAATCGGGACTCCTATAGCTGCTGCACACTGACTCTAAATGATATACTGTGCTTTGTAAAAGTATTCACACCTTATGAACTGTTTCACCTTTAGTCATGTTACAAAATGAAACTTTAATGTATTTCATTGGGAAATATGTGTGATAGACCATTACAAAGTAGCACAAAATGTGAAGCAGAAAGAAAACGATGCATTTTTATTTTTTTAATAGCCTACTTTATAGAACAATCTTCCAGTACTTTGGGGTATGTCTCTTCCAGCTTTAAATATCTAGAGGCAAAATGTTGCCCATTCTTCTTTGCAAAATAGATCAAGCATAATCAGATTGAATGGAGAGCCTGTGTGAACATCATATATTTTGATCTAAACCATTCTGTCATGGAATTGCATATGAAGTTTTGCATGTGCACAAAACATTTTAGATTTTGGTTTGATACATGCCACACTTTGGATTTTTATTTATAAAGAATAAAAAAAGAAAAGAAAACAAGCATAATTTTATTTCCACTTTCAATTTTTCATTACTTTGTGTTGGTCTATCACATAAAATCCCAATAACAAACACTGAAGTTTATGGTTGTAATGTGACAAAATGTGAAAATACTCAAAAGGTTTTAGCAACGCACAAATGCATAGTATAAATGAGGATTGTGAGAATAACAGGAAAAGTTGCCACTTACACAAGTACAACCTGAGACCCCATGTAAGAGTGACAGAAATAAGTCATATGGTGTGTTTTTGTGTGATCTCATACCACAGAATAAATGGCCACAGTTGGTCTGCACTGGGAATGTTGCCGTCTGCAGGCATACTGGGCAGTGGCAGTCTCTTGTGCTCATGGATGGACATGGCTGCGTTGATTCCTGAAGAGATGACAGGAGCAGAGACAAGTGTCAGGAAATGACATGGATGAAAAGCACAAGAGGAAAAAGTATAAAGAACAAAATAAGGATATCCTCTGAACAACGGTCATTGATTTTCTCTTGAGACACAGCAAACACGTACACAGAACACTTTTAGAGACTTTGTGTTTGGTTAAGGATTAATGAGGAACTGTGGGATTATTACTGGCTTTGTTTGGCAACAACTCTATGAAGCTGATTATAACCCTGATAAAGATTGTGATTAGTTTAAGGTTGAATGACATGTTGATAATCACGTACTGAAAACCTGTGTCACTCACATAATGGCAACTTGCATGCATTGTAAACTGCTCGAGTGTGCAGGGCGGAGCTATAAATGATGCCAGGTGATCCTGACCCACTTGATCTTCAGGGTGCAGATGGTCCAGTCTGCAACATGACACAAGGATTGTTTTAAATGCATCATAAACATAAGCTTATATGTCTACCAGTGCTGAGATACTGACACATCACTACTGACTTGAGCGAGATAAGGCTAACTATCTTCTCTGATTGTGGTTCACACATATTGATACTCTGACAGCTGCAGTTTGACAGTTTACTCACATTATTTAAAAGTAACTGTTAAATATTAAAAATAATAACCCTACTAATCAAACATCATACATCTTTCATTTGACAGTTTTTAAGCATCACATTTTTGCTTTAACCGCTAAAATGCAGTCACAACAATCAGGATTGGCAATAAAATGATCAACTGATCAGAAATACCTCTGAGAAAGCTCAAACTAATTGATTAATAAATCCCACCTTCAACAAAAAAATGTTCAGTAACTTTGGAACCTTAGTTTTTGTTCACGTAACTTTGAAGAAGAGCAGCTTACCTGGACTGAGATGTGTGCTACAGGGTCGCAGTTCTTCCAAAAGCAGCCGTAGCTGAAAGAGAAAGGGATGGTCTCTGTTTCCTAGCAGGAAGTGAAGTGTTGCCTGATAGCACTGCAGGAGAAAATAAAGCCGGGCTGCTTGTTAATGATCAACTACACCCTCCAAAATCAGCTAGAGTCCTACTGCTTAAAAGGAGCGCTGCTGGAGTCAGATCAATAAGACTTTAGAAGTACTACAGCAAAGAAGGCACCTAATTTCAGTTTAAATCAGACTGTGATGGTAGAGAGGTATTCAGATATTCTAATTAAGTAATGAAGGTTCACTGATGAACTATTTGGATCATATGATCAGATGAAGTCAGTTATTTTTCCTCCCACACTTTGTTTGGTTGGTAGGACCTGACTTAACAAATCATTTACTTTACGTTTACTCTGCCAAAACCTTGTCCACACAATATTTCTCTCACACTGAACTCCTGGTTGTGAAACAGGTACCAAATCAGACAGAATTTAGCAGAAGATTTAAACCAAAGACATCAAATTTGTATTTAATGAAGGACAGAAGTTGAGACAATGTTACCTTTAGATAAATAGTAAGTGCTCTGTCCAATGGCCCCAGTTGGGCCAGTTAGGCTTTTAAAAGGTTAAACCTTTAAAACGACCCATACAAAGAATCTTAATTACATTAGTTATTACGGAGAGATTTTTTGACTATTTTAATTTACACCACACAAGAAAAAAACAGATTAAGAAAAAATAAGACATTTACTAAAGATTTTGTTAATCTAGTTATGGCAGATATAGGCTACGAATTTGCATTCAGAGAAGCCTTACACTTATCTGCAGCTGCTTAGAGAAAATGTAACTTGACAGATCAGTTCAAATGTTGAAGTTAACTTCCCAGAGTCTCATGCTGTGGAGGTGCTTGTTTAGACTGTGAAGCCTTGAACATCTCCTGATGCAAAGTCTCCAAGTTTCCATATTGCCACTGCAGAATGGAGGAAGCCCTCTACAGACTTGGTGGAGGTCTTAGGGAGTGATAACACATGCAAGTGATAGAAATCTGCCATTTTATTCCGCCCAAATGTTTTCAACTGTAAATGCATCAACAAACAGGTAGTTCTATCGCATTTCTTAATTTTCTGACTGCTGGAATCAAAACTACAACCTTTATCAAAGAACCGTAGCAAAAACATTCCAATCAAATCAGTTTATTGTCATTTTATGGTAGAATTTAGAATACAACAACATGTCTCTGTGATTTTAAATAGATGATTAAAAAACTATTAACTGGAAAAACAAAACTGATAAAGACATATGAAGGAACTGCAATGATACAGTGTGTATAATCCTGTCAGTATTTCATCAGATAATTTGTATGTGTTATCATCCTAAGAAACACAATTTGAACTGGACAAAATCGTAATCAGAAGGTCAAACGTCAATGAAAATCGGAAGCTGCTTTTGGCCAGTAAATGTCTGATCTTTGACATTGTCAGCTGAGCTTTCTGTCTTTCTCGTAAATCCATCCAATCCGGCGGACCTTTTGGTGCTTCTAAAACCTTGGTGAAGTCCAGTTCTGCCTGACTGACTTCCATGAAAAATAATTAGGACGGCAGACATTCACAAACACAAACACTGAGAGCTTTTGATGTGTGCAGAGTAAAACCAAACGATAAGGGCTAAAAAAGGCTTGGAGATACAAAGAAAACGTATTAAATATAGGAGCTAAAAGGGTCAAATGCTACTCACTTTCCATTATGGAAAAAGACACCAACCACTCTTGGATCCAACTGCACAGCCAAGAAAAGATAAGGGATGGAAGGTCAGTAGAACAGCAGTCACTACAATCAGGCCAACACCACACTATCTTTATCATCATCCTGACAACAACCCCAAAGTGTTCTATCCCAAAAAATAGATGTCATTGAGAACCAAGAGACAGTCCTGAACTCCTAAATAAGGTCACATTAGTCATAAAACTATATTTTTGCACCACATTCTTTTAACTATAAATGTGTAAAACAAATAACCCTAAATGGAGCTCCTGATACTGCATCGGATGTCAGATGTCAGCATTAGAATCTCTCTCACATGACCTGACACTGAACTCAGATACGACAACCCTCACATAGTTCAGGGGGGCGTGCAATGCAGAAATATCTTGACAAATATTTATTCTGGCACCTCAGATAAAAGCTGGAGAGTCTGTTGGCTTTAGGTAATCTGAAAATAGTCACTGTCTGTCAGTAAGGGTCAGTGTCACAAAGTGGCAGGAATCAGGAGATCAAACAGTGCTTCCCCAACTGAAATCTAAAGCTGGCACAGAGTGGGTGCAGGATAAATGGGTAATGTCCAGTCTTACCTAACACACATATTTGCTGGTGATATAATCTTACCGATTTCCAGAATGGAGCAAATTTGTAGTCTAAAAGTGGTAACAGTATTGTAACTTTAACCCTAACCTTAGCATGAGCTGGATAATATCATGAGAGAGAGAGAGTGGATTACATACAATATAAAGATCACTCCTTACCAACGTCCTCACAGCATAGTAGAGCTGTGGTGGAGAATGTGCTTCTTAAGGTGGCACTCCAGCTGCAATATGGCAGACAAGAAGGCCCTGCAGAGAATAGTGAGGGGAGCTCAGAAGGTCATTGGAGTATTTCTTGGGAACTATGAGAAGGCTGTCATATGAAGGCTCACTGTCAGATTATGAGACATTAATTAAATTATAAACATTTAAAACAATGTCAGAGTTGTGGGTAAATTAACACTTTGGTACATTTATCTTAAAATGAAGTGGTACTGTTTAAGAATAGAGGAGCGGCTGCTGAATTTGATTACTGAAATATTTTAAACTTGACCCTTAAAATGTCCAGTTTATGCGTTCAGAACCATCTGTGTTAATGCTTTTGGTCATCTCTTATTCAAAATGTTTTGTGTTATTGAAACAACTAGCCTAATTTGTTCTGTCTTGCTTATTAGTCAATTAGCCAAGATCTTTCATCTCTTTTTTCTCTTTCTGGCTGAGGAGGCAGATCTAAGAAGTTCAGCTGGTGTCACTACACTTATTCCGCAACAAAAGCTGACTTTCATTCAGCTCTTTGACCCCTGTTGTTTTGTTTCTTTCTCTACATACTCCCAGACTTTTTTAGACCTTGTTATTATATTTTACTCTTCTATACACTTTAAGTTCTTTATCTTGGCATGTGTCTGCCACTTTGATTGCTTCATGGGAACTATTTAGACTTAATGTAAATTCCGAATTTACGGGAAATATGTTTTTCGTTTTTTAACAAATACTTGTAGGGAACTTCAGAGGATGGTGAGGGGAGCTGAAATGGTCACTAGAGTGTCTCAAACCTTAGTTGTGGATCTGATTCAGATTGCTGGTGAAACAGGGCTTTATTAACATGGTCAGAGTCTTCTCACAGCCTCTCCATATTACTACAACATCAAAATAAGAACCGATAAACTGCTACATAACCCTCTACTGCGAGCTGTGGAAATGCTGATGCTCCTGCTAAGATCTTTATATGTTTTGTCTAATAACTATCTTTATCAGTTTCAGAAACTGTCTTGTTTTAAAAGTATTTGCTTTATGATGAAATGACAATAAATCGATTTAAATTATATTATTAAATAATGTGATTATGTCTGTTGCAGTCAGAGGTTATTGCCTGTCAGAATGCTGGTGTTGTACAATGAATTCAGAGGCTGTCAGGGAACAGTGCAGATGTCCTATAACATAATCTACAGCTAAAGGGATTAATATTCCCAAGTTTTAGTTTTCTCAGCTTTAAACAACATGCTTTTCTAAACTCTACTAGCTTTATGGTTGGGTTTGTATTTCAAAGGTCTGTCAAACACAAGTCAAACTTCAATAAAATACTTTTGCTTATGTAGTAAATAACATAACTACTCTTCTAGAAATCTGTATGTCCTTGCTTTTAATTTTCCTTTTTGCATAAATTCAAATATTTCTTGGGCTATATGTTGTTGTTTTTCTCATTTATTCGTATTTTAAATCAGATTTTCTTGTCAGCATTTTTTTGCTTATTTCGTTATTATTTCAACCTCAAAAGTGCTTATTTTATAAATTTCCCTGGTATTAATTAATGCAACACGCACAACAACAATCGTGTGAAAAGTCGTTTGATCAGCGAAAGCTGTGTAAAACGCTTTAATCACCTCTTAATCACAAGGGCGTATATAAAATCCCAACGCTGCTCTTTCATTGGTCAGAACACAAAACAAGTAGCTGGCAATCATATCTAAACTTAATGTTGATTGGTCGAGTGAGTATCAACCCAAGTCCGCACGCAAGCAAGTGAACGTCAAGAAGCTTAGCAGCAGCGCTATTCACAAACACTTTACGCCATTTTGTGGCGTAAACCGCCCGCCTTTCGCCCTCGAAGTACGCATTCTTCGCTAGCAGTTTACCTTTGGCAGCAGGTGAGGTCAAATGCAGCGGAACAGAGCGGAAGAGCTTCGTTGACACAGGTGGAGGAGAATACTTAGCGTTTTTTTTTTTTTTTTTTTTTTTACATAAAAAGGGAAACAAATGGAAAACCGTGAGACAGCGCTAGTGGAAAGCCTGATAATATGGGTGAGTTTATTTGGTCATGTGAATGTGAAGCTGAAAGACTGCGGTTATGTTAGTTACCTGTGTGTTGTAGGTGGTGGGGCTTTGGGTAAAATAAAGCAGACATAAGGTACTACTCTAGTTGATCGATAATAAACTCGTTATTTTAGCGCTTAGCTTTAGCTTTAAAGGCACAGTTACAGTAGAAACAGTGTCTGTAGGAACCGAGAGTCAATCGGTACAAAGTGTCGCTAGAGGGTGAGGAACAACAACGGTCGTTTATTCCTCCTGCTTGCTTTTTACTGCAGTTAGCACCCAACATATACAGAGGTCAGTAATGGAGGGCTACAGGTGCCAAAATCCAATAAAAACATGATTGATTACATAATTATGCATCCAAGGCTAAAATAATAAAAAAAATACTCTAAATATATAAAAACAGCATCAAAAATGTATTTAACATACGATTAAACAAGCTGGTCAATCAGTCGATCTCTATTGCTGGATTTATGCTGCTGATCCAATTAATTAGGGGGGTATGTTGTTGCTCTTGACACCTTTTAAAAAGTTATGTGACTTATTAAATGTAGCTTTAGAACTCAAGAAAACGGGAGTGTAGCTAATATTGTTTCAGTTTGCTAAGTAGACCTTATGTCAGGTTAATTAGATAATGTTTCCAGGAAGGTTTTTTTTGTTAGGTATGTCAACAAAATTTTTAAAAAGATCTGTTTGCCTTTTAATATGAAAAAGAGCAATAAAAAAACAACATTTTAACCAGGACTGTGTAAACTGATTCACATCCTGACTGCTAGTGATTAGAAACCACATATGATGCTCCAGTGTGTTATCTTGGTAGTTGAAGCTCTGATCTGGGAATGTTGTCAAACCTGAGTTGAACGCGTTCTAGCTGTCAATTAGAAAAATCTGTAAAATATGCTAATTGTTGTGGCGATAACCACGAGATATGCAACAATATGAGCGGGGGTGTATTATTATATATTTATACACTCCTCTATAGTAGAATGGTTGATAAAATAGGCCACACTACTGTATTTCATACTCTCCTCTTGTATTCAGAAATGCTCATAATGTTGCTTTGTTTTTCCCTCACAGCTGCAGACATTCAACACTTCAGCACCTTGCAGCACAGTGGAGGAGCTCACCACTGGAGAGGCAATGTCACAGGCACTTCATCAGATGTAAGAGATCACATGTGCATAAGGAAATTAGTTAGGATGGTGTATCTGTGTTGGGATTATGAATCTGAAAATATTATTTAATATTTAATGATATTTTAATATTTTATCAAATAATATTTCTGTCTGTTAAGGATTGTCCTGTGAATACCAGCCCAGTAAGGCGATGGTATTAGGACAAAGTAGAAAGGTGTGAGACAAGCTCTGACATTATTGAACAGCATAAACTCTGCACATATATGAAATGAATTCACACAATTTCTTAAAATACAAGAATTTATTAACAATAATAAGTCAACTCAAAGTCAAACATATTTCAATCAACAAACTCTTTACTATGCTAAAACAACCCAACTGAACTACCAAGCAGAATTAAAGAATAATGAAGACTAATGGGTTATGTACAATATAAACAAGTTGATTAAAGGTGAAAACCATGACCAAAAGAGTGATACAACTTTACCATGCAATGTTTATGTTTGAGAACCAAGGATTATCTTGAAGAATCTGGAAGTGAAGTTAAGTTAGTCTTGGAACCAACTTAGGCAATAATCAGCAAACATTTAGACAACCATTCACAATGCAAGATCAGATAAAATATTATTTTAATAAAATAATGTTTTAAAGAATGATCTGCTGAATAAAACCAACCTTCTAGATAACTAATTCTCAACGGTGTCTCATTAGCTGCCTTTATTTATTAAAATAATATTTGAAGAAATATTGAGTATTTTGGAAAAGAGCCAAATCTTTCTTGAGAAATGGGGCTTAATGGTGTTTACTTAGTTATCAAATTTAGTAAAATAATGTTTAGGGACACATTATTTACTGGATTGAAAACTAACAACCTTTCTGTTAAATATTCTGTAGTAGCAAGCACGTGTTCTTACCGGTTAGCAGTTAAAGCTAACAAAAGAAGCTGATAACGTAGCACCAGAATCAAACACAAACCTTTAAAATACCAGGGTTAATAAAAGGGTTAACATGCATAAGCGCGGACGGCGCGTTATGATCAATCTTCTGTTTAAAATCCCCCTTCAAGTAAAGTTTGTCTTAACTTTAAAAACACACAAACAAAGAACACAAAACTGAACACGTGTGCTGCAGATAGTCTGCTAGAACCAAGATAGCTGAGTTCAACACAAACAAAACCAAACTTCATAAAGTGAAAAACGTTTAGATCATTTCAATCTAAATCCTTCCATTTCTCTGCTCAAACACTTAACCTCATGACCTGTGGTGAGGAACGTTGTCTAAGGCGTCGAAGTTTGAAGAAACGTCCACAGTCAACAAACTGTTAGCTTCCAGCTAACCTCCGTAGCTGTGGATAAAAGACGGCTCGTTGTGTCCGCCAACCACACTGCACGTTAACACGGTGATGCGGTCTCTGCTGTCTTCCTTCCACACTGGGAGACAGCGTCTCTGCAGGGGCTTCTCTGGAACACCGTTTGCTTCTGCAGGCCTCAGAGAGAAAGTCAGGCAATGCTTATACCTTAATTTCCCCTTTTTATGAATGAATACTGGGTACACAAACAGTTATTCACTCGTACTTAACTTTGCATATGATCGTGTGATCTTATGACACTCTTGGATCCAGTTGAAGAGTTTATGTCTTTTTGCCAGCAAAAAGACATCAGCGCGCTTCCTCTCCGATCCTGGTCCTGCAAAGAGGAACAGTGGAAGAGGTCGGCTTGTTGGAGAGGGGGTGCTCTTATTCAGACAGTGGCATCATGGGAAGTCTGCTGCTACCCCCCTTTCCTCAGTTGCTGGGAGTCAGTTAAATGCAATTTATTTTGAAAGTTCCAGAAAAGTTTGTACCGGAGTTTTAATGCTGTTTCCATGGCTGGGTCCCAACATCTGCAACAAACATGCATTATCTGCACTGTTCATCGACTTATACAGATGAATAACTGTTATAAAGAAACACAATTATTATCTGGTGGCTTATAAGAGTTCTTTTTTACATTAAATGTCCTTTATTGTTTTAATTTCATTGCTGGTTTCATTTTTTTGTTTTGTGAAACATGTTTCAAACTATGCCAGTGAGATCATAACATAGCAGTAGACACTGTAATCCCACAGATCAGTGGTTTAATTTTGGCCTCACCAGTTGCTCTACTGTTTTCTTTTTCTACTGTTTATGTTGTAGAGACTCCACGTGGTTCAATGAAGCATGGATGAGTCGTATCAAAACAGATGTTGAGGACAACTGGAGACTGAAGGTATATAGATTGTATAGATTGGCCCTTTCTGACTGAATGCTGTTATTTGCTTCACAGTTTCATTGATGCTCAGCACAAACCAGCTCCTGTCTTGCTGCCTTTGGCTAAAATAGTTTAGTCTTTGATTAGTCCAGATTTGTAGTCATTCAAGGTTGAGGTTAGTTATGACGATATTCGGTCATAAAGGATTAGAGCAAAACAGAGATAAGATACTGTCTAGAAGGCAGATTGTGGTCATAGCTGTTCTGTTTTATTTGCCTCTTTCTCCTTCCGCTTTGTAAACTTTTATGTTGCAATTTGGGATTTTACCTGAAGGATTTTTGTCTTTTAAATTAAAACAGTTCTTGAGTTTTGAATATTGAATTTCAGTAGCGGCTGACACAAGCTGGCAAATTGCAAACACTGATCACAGTCTGTTCTGAAAAGGTTTTTAGCCCAAAGGGTATGTATAGTTTTTTTTGTAAAGACATTGGGATAAAATAGTATTTTTAATTAACTGTTTAACTAATTAAAAAGGATGATAATGTGGGAAACACCGAATTACATAATGATAATTTTTAAAACTGGATTGAACAAATCCTTAATTAGAAATTGAATGGTGTTGCAGTATTTGGTTTAATTGATTAAGACACAAATTTGACAATTTTATCAGCATTTGGAAAAAAACACATGACCAGTTTTAGAAAAATTCACATGGGAGGATATTGTGCAGGGAAATGTCTAAAACACTTGGTTTGAATTGTTTTTTGTATTGTTCGTAAAATGGTTGTATGTTGTAGGGCTGCACAGTACAACACCAATTTATTCTTACCAAAAAATTCATTGTACACAATATTAATATCTGAAAGAACTGCCTGTACTGCAATACATACTAGCTAATAATATAAGTAACATATATTTTGATTTAATGCTGGTAGCATTTGTTGTTTAATGCAGCATAAAAAGGTTTTCTAAGGTAAAGTCATTAAGAAGATGCATATTATGCAAAGCAGAAAGTCATCAACAGTGTTGGGTAAAATATTTATTTATACATAGAAAGTAATGCTGTTATTGCTTTATTCTCCAAAATGATCACATATTGCATGTTTTCCAAATATCAGGGAGCCTTAGTTTGTTGTATTGTATGGCATTTTTAATTTTTGAATTATTAATTAAGTTTATCATAGTTTAAATCCTCTCTGCTCTCAGATGAACAATCTGAAGAAGATCCTTCAGAAGGTGGTTGACTATTATACAGAGGTATGAAATCCATAGTTTCTCTCTTGATTCCTGCACTTTGCCTTTATAGTTTATTATCTATTTTTATTTGGGAAGGGTTTTGTTTATGAAGGCTCTCTTAGGGATTTACCTATGCCTGTGTACCATCAGGTTTTAACTCAGGACATTTCGTACTTCCCTTTGCCGGATGTATCCCTGGTAGCAGAACACTTGGAGCCAGCGGAGATGGGAAGGTTGCTGCAGCTCATACTGGGCTGTGCTGTCAGATGTGAGCAACAACAAGGTATGCCGCTGCTTTTATGGTTTTAACAAATGTTAAACACAGATAGCACATAGTTTTACTCTGAATGTTTTTTTTTTTAACTTACCTTGCAGAGTCTAGAAACAGTGTAGATCTGGGAAAACAGGGTGGAAAAAGTTGCACATAAAAAGAAAAATCCACTTGATGAGATGACTTTCTCATTTGTTGGCAGAATATATTCAGATAATCATGACCATGGAGGAGTCCGTGCAGCATGTTGTCATGAAAGCCATCCAGGAGGTTAGTTCATTAGGTTTTTTATTCACTTGAATTATGTACATATATTATGTAAATTTGCAGACAATTGCAGATAGTTGGATCCGAAAATATAACTTTATTTTTAAAGTTTGGAAAGTCTTTGAAAGACGCCAGGCGCAGCAGTTGTTGTGGACTGGGCATGGTTCATGCTTGCATCTGGTTGTCTCTAAGAAAGTAAGCTTTGAATGATAAATGTCTATGAAATTATGTTAATGTATCTGTAACATGCCTGAGAGCTGTTTGATTAGACTGTATCCATATTACACTCAGAACTATTTAAAAAGAGACTATTTAACAAGGCTTGGTAAATGCTTGTCTTATATGGAACGCCAAAGTGTTCAAAATTAAATAAATAAATGAAACATGAAATAAGTATCTACATCAATAAATAGCAGATAATGATTTAATGTGACAATGAAATTGTGAAATAATTGAATGCATATTAAATTCTGGGTTCATTATTGTGAAATATATTCCATTTTCCATTAAAAATCAGCGTTATAATATAAATGAATTTTCAAATAAAATTTTTACCTAATTTAAATTATTGATGAGCCTCACCACCTCTTTTTATTTTTTTTATATTTTAAAATGTCATTTTTTAAAAGTCAGCTTTTATTAAAAAAAAATACAGCTTTTATGTTATAGTGGTGAGTTTACCCCATGGCCATTTATTTCATAATGTTAGTTTACAACTGAATGACTATGGGGCCAATCAGCATCAACAGGCTGGACCTGCATCCTCATTGGCTGAGCCTTACATAAAGATTAGTTTCCTGGGTACCTGCTCCCTGAGCAGCTACTGCGCCAGCTTAGGGTCTAGGAAGGACGGTGGAGTTTCTTTAACTTCATTGAGCACTACTTACCTTAGCAAATCAAATTGAGTTGAATAATTTATCATATGATGCCGTTTAGAGATATTTAGATGACTTCTTTCAAATGATTGGGATGATAATTGCTCTCCACAACGTTAGCATCGACGACGCCATTGTGGATACCCTAAGAGCCATTAAGCACCGTGGCCACATGGAATATGCACTGCACTCAAGACTTTAGTGCTGTCTGGCATAACCATCAGGGTTAGTGCTGTGTCACCCAGCACAGTTCACTGCGGTCCAATGAGCCGACAGTCACGCCAGCTGATGTTAACTCTCTGTTAAAGATTAGCTTCGCACATACAAGATGCATTACGGTAACAGAGCAGACCAGACGCCAATCCAGGCAACGGCTGAGAAATTAAGAGGAAAACAGAAAAGTAACCTTAAGAACATTTAAATTAATGACATATTTACAACTTTCACATACATGTTTATGTAAAAAATATATTTTTAATAAATTGACTGTAGATTTTTGGAGAAATAACGGGTCAAAATACCTACTAATGCTTATCTGTTATATACTTTTGTGTCACTTTCAGCAATTTATTTCTCCAGAATCATGAGTGGTGACCACACAATCTCTTCAGATTATATTAAAGGGTTATCTATACTATAACCAGAATTAATATTTCATATTTTACTGTAGAGTTTTGGAGAAATAACCGGTCTGAGAATCTCACAATGCATTTTGTATAAGAGGGTTGGCCCTTTGACTGACATCTGGGCTCCTTCCTTGTGGTTTTTATGTCGGCTTTCTGTCGGCTCTGTTCCTGCTTCCTTTCACCCTGTGACCCTGCGCAACTGCTAACGGTATAGCTTGCTAAAATCATGCAAGCTTCGAAAGGTGGGTATAAACCCCCCCCACCATGCTCAAAAAAATTTCTGGTGATGTTTCGGAATGTATAAGGAAGGGGAAGGGGTCCAGTCACCGAGCAAACTACAACCCCTAGTCCAATCGAGTTGAGAAGTTGTGTAAAATGTAAATAAAAACAGAATACAATGATCAGCCAATCCCGTTAAACCTATATGCAACTTAATAAACTATGAAGACAAGATATTTAGTGTTCAAACTGATAAACGTTATTGTTTTTTTGCAAATATTCACTCATTTTGAATTTGGTGCTTGCAACACATTCCAAAAAAGCCGTGACAAGGTCTTGTTTACCACTGTGTTACATCATCTTTCCTTTTTAAAACACTCAATAAGCATTTGGGAAGTGAGGAAACTAATTGTTGAAGCTTTGTAGAGGGAATTCTTTCCCATTCTTGCTTGATGAACAACTTCAGTTGCTCAACAGTCTGGGGTCTCCATTGTTGTATTTTGTTCTTCACAATGTACTACACATTTTCAATGGGAGACCAGTCTGGACTGCAGGCAGGCCAGTCTAGTATAGGCACTCTTACTAGGAAGCCATGCTGCAGTATGTGGCTTGGCATCATCTTGCTAAAATAAACAGAGATGTCCCTGTAAAACATGTTGCTTAGATGACAGCATATGTTGCCATGGGCATTAACACAACCCCATACCATCACAGATGCTGGCTTTTGAACTTTGCACTGATAACAATCAGGATGGTCCTCTTCCTCTTTGGTCCGGAGGACACGACGTCCATGATTTCACAAAGCAATCTGAAATGTGTACTCATCAGACCACAGTGCACTTTTCCACTTTGCGTCAGTCCATTTCAGATGAGCTCGGGCCCAGAGAAGCTGGCGGTGTTTCTGGGTGGTGTTGATATATGGCTTTAACTTTGCATGGTAGAGTTTTAACTTGTAGATGTAGTGACGAGCTGTGTTTACCTGTGGAACGTTCCAAACAGGTGTTTTTTGAGCATTCCTCCACTTTCCCAGTCTTTTGCTGACCCTGTTCCAGCTTTTTTGCAATGCGTTGCAAGCGTCAAATTCAGAATGAGTGAATATTTGCAAAAAACAATAAACTTTATCGGTTTGAACATTAAATATATTGTCTTTGTAGCGTATTCAGTTACATATAGGTTAAATAGGATTTGCAAACTATTGTATTCTATTTTTATGCTTTACTCAATGTCCTGACTTCATTTGAATAGGGATTGTACCACTAAGATGTTTCAATGCCAAAACAACAGAAGCTACTTTTTCATTAAATTGTTGAGATAGAAATGATTGATTTTATTTTTTTCATTAGCTGGGTAGTCTGCTCATTATCTGGGGTCTGTCTTGCTATGAACCTGAAGCAGAAAGACATTAACACTGTTTACTTATTTGTTTATTCATCATAAGACACATCGTTGTCATGCGATTTACCGTTATCACATATGTCATGTTTTCCTAATCATGCAGCCCTAATGTTTATGTCTGCCACCACTGCAAGCAAGCACAGTCCTCTCTCCACATCTATTATTTTCCTTTTTTATTTTAAGAGACTGAAAATCATCATAGCTGCGATTTCTAGGTTCCTTAGTGATATTTTGTCACCACTGTGGTATAAATAGACTAATGATTTGCAGTGCTTCCACAGCTTGTGTGTAATAAACCTGCTGACATTTTCCTTATCAGCTCATGAAAAAAGATAATCCAACAGCATTTGGAACCGAGCTGTCAGGGGACCCGGAACAGCAGGTCAGTAATAATGCAGCAGTCGTTAGGTCTGTTTTTAGGGAGTAATTTTTCACTAACTCACATTTTATAATAAACTGAAGTTGAATGTTTTGCAGTAAAAGGATGTAACTGGAGCTGCAATGCCTTGCAAAAGTATTCAAACCTATTGATGTTTTCCACATTTTGTCACATAACCACAAACCTTGATGCTTTCATGATCTCAAAGAGCAGCGATAAATATATAATCTGAAAATGGAACAGGTGTGACACAGCTGCAGTCCTACCAGGACCACATAAACTGACAGGCTGGGCCGGGAGAGCATTAATCATCAAGCGGCAAAGAATCTCATGGTACCTGTGCAGTAGCTTCTGAGATCCCAGCTCAGGTGGATTAATCTATTGACAGGACAACTATTACTTGTGTTCACATGAACCTGGCCTTTGTAGAGGAGGGGCAAAGAACAAACCCGTTGTTGAAAGAAAACCAGAAGTTGTCAGGTTTGCAGTGGGCATGTAGGGGACGCATCAAGAATGTACCAGAACATTCTCTGGTCATCAGGGACAGATAAAGTTGGTCAGATTTGATGGGAAGATGGATAGAGCTAACTTGAAAACCTGTTGGGGGCTGCAGAAGACTTGGTTACTGGAGGAGAGGTTTAGCTTTCAGCAGGACAAAGACCCTGAACATACAGCGAGAGCCACACTGGAATGATTCAGATCAAAGCATAATGGCCCAGTCAAAGTCCACACCTCTACATGATCAAAGCTGCTGGAAATGTGAGACTTGCAGCTGTAATTGCAATAAAAAGTAGTTCTATGAATGATTCATGCAGGGGATCTGAATAAAAATGCACAACAATTTTCAGATTAATTTTTGAAAACCATGGATAATTTGGCTTCTACCTCAGTTGTTCTCTACTTTGTGTCAGTTTGTTGAGCACAACGACAATAAGATTAATTCTTGTTTGTAGTTGTAATATGACAAAATTTGGAAGGGTTGAAGCCGTATTGATGGTTCTTAGTCTCTAGAAGTAGAATGGGAGGCACATCCTTTAATTATCAGACTCCTCTCCTGTGGAACCAGCTCCCAGTTTTAGCCCATGTGGCAGACACCCTGTCTACTTTTAAGACTAACCCTAAAACTTTCCTTTTGGTAAAGCTCGTAGTTAGTCGCTTAGGTTATCCTGCAAATTGGCACGATGTAAATGAATTGAATTCAGTTATTGATACCTTTGCAAAGCACTGACTCTCTGTGTATATCATTGAATTGTATTATACTAAACTGAATTGATTTGAATTGAATAACTTAATATTATTTGAACCTGTTTTTCTTGTGTGTATAGCCTTGACATGACATCTGTTGTGAATTGGCCCTATATAAAGAAATTAAATTGAAATAGTTTCTCTTATTTCAGAAATGTGCTTCCTAATGTTTGGATGCTTTACATTGTAATTCAGTTTCCCAATCATCTGTCCAGGTGAAGAAACTCCTGGAGGACCTTTCTGAACTCATGTCAGAAAAGGAAGCCTTAGCCCAACGCTGTCAAGAGCTGGACTTGCAGGTGAATGTGGACCTCATACACAACCCTATTCTGTTCAGGCACAGAGCTCCTCATAAATAATGTAGCAAATACATTTTTTTTGTCAGTGAGGGCTCTGAAACATCTCTTAAGTTAGCAGATTTTAGCTCTCCATGTATGCAGCCATGCATGCCTTTGGTACAGAGTAACCTGGAGTTCTGTAATGCTGGGCTCCATTGTCTAGAGATGCTGTGGCAGAATGAGTGTGGACTCAACGTCTGGGCTGTCCTGGTTCCACTGTGGCATCCAGCCACAGCCATCTGCCACTCCTAGAAGGGCTAACTCTGCTCTATGGGGAAACTAAATTTAGCATAGGGACTGAGCAGCGCTTTGAGTGCCTTGTTGCTGAAAAGCGCTATATAAGTAAACTTGACTTGACTTGGCTTGATCAACTGTTTCCCTGGACTCTCAGCAGATTAATTTGATCAGTTGCCTGCCTTGCTCGGGTCTCTGGGCAGAGAGGTAAGTTAAGCACAGCTTATTGTCGGGGGCGGGGGTGGGGGACTAAACCCATCTAAACCAGCTGCTCAAATGTTTACTCTAACTCTGCTAACAGAGGGTTCAAACATGGTTCTGATGACTTATGCAATGGTTGTTTAGGAATTTTGGCAATATTTCAATAATTTATCCATGAATGTGTTTTATGATAGCTATTTTGTCCTCTTTAGGGGGAAATATTAAAATATACATATTCAAGCTATATTAAAGAGGGGTGTTTGTGGGGTATTGCTGATTGAGTCTGCTAGTGGTTTTATTCTACCTTATTCAGTCTGTTGGTACAGTGCTGTGAAAAAGTATTCCTACCTGACAGTTTTTTTCAGTTTGTTTTGTTTTCAAAATTTGAAAATTTATCAGAAATTTACTGGAGGGAAAGAGCTGTACAAACCAACTAGGCCTTAAATGACAAGGTAATTACTGACCTTGCAGTTAACTGTGATCAACCAAAAGAGCTAGATCCAATTTTCTTACCCACAACCACCCCAGATTACTGCCAGACCTGTAAAATCAAGAAATTACTAAGACTGATGTGACATGAGGTAGAATAACATGGCTGAAAAAGCACTTCATGCCCAGATCTAAAGAAATTCACGAATAAATAAAAGCAAAGGTTTATGAGGCCATTTCTAAGGCTTATCCACAAATGAATAAAATATGGAACTTCCTCCACAGAGATATAAACCACTCATCGCTAGTTATTGCAGCAGCTTGATGGCTGTTGCAGCCAAGGGTGGCACAACCAGCAATTTGGTTCAAGGGCGATAACAGTTTTTACTTATGTTAAATAAGGTTGGTTTGGATAGCTTTTATGAAATCACCATTTTGAAGCTGCCTTTTATTTAGGTTATTTTTGTTTGTTACTAAAATGTGTTTAGATCATTTAAAATATGTAGGCGTGACCAAGAAGAAAGATTGAAGAGACGAATGCTATTTTACAGCACTGTAAAAGTAAGACTTAGAAACAACTAATAATTTTGCTTTTTCACTCTTAAACTGGTATATCTAGTTAAATGTGATGAGTTGGAGGGGAAACTAACATCCTTGTATTAACCCATTAGCTCTAAGGGGGCTTTGTTTGTGCAGCACCTCCAGCATGGATTAAGGGCTATGTTTGCTTAAACAGATGAGACAGGAGATGTGTTTTTTGTGCTTTTTCTTTTAATTCTCAGGCGTGACTTTTTCTGCTCTGCATGTTGTCATTGACCAGCATGAGGTTGAACACTGCAGCTACTTTCTGCTTAATTTAATTCTCCTTAACACCAGCCTAAAACTCCTAAGGAGAGCAGCACTAACATATTTGTTTCTGGTCAGGTGGCCGTTCTTCTAGAGGAACGAAACAGCCTCTTAGCTGAGAATGATGTCCTAACAGACCGAGCCAGCCAACTGGACACATTTGATGACTCAAGCAAACCTTCAGGCAGAAAGCACAGTCAGCTTCAGCAGCAGCTGGAGGCTCTGCAGGAAGAGAACTTCAGGTTTTTTCCCATGGCTTTAAATGCACTTCAGCTGTATATTTACAGAGAAGACCAAATGCCCATAGTGTGTGTGCTACCTCTAGGCTGGAGGCTGCCAAGGATGACTACCGGATCCACTGTGAGGAGCTGGAGAAGCAGCTGATTGAACTTCAGCATCGTAATGATGAGCTTACCAGTCTGGCAGAGGAATCCCGGGCTCTCAAAGACGAACTGGATGTTCTGAGGTTTGTATTTGTCAAAGAAATGCTTCCAAAGTCTGACCTTTTGGCATTTGTGATAAAGTTAATTTCTGTACAACACTGATTTCTAAACCCGTGTTTTATTTTTCTAACCTCTTTTCACTCTTACTTTGTTCAGTGGTGTAAACTCATTTAACAGTTAGTATGTGGAATAAAATTAGCCTGTTTTTCCATTTTGCTCCCATTTTGCAGTGCTTGTAAAAGTATTTTTACTGCTTAAAACCTTTCAAATTACAACCACAAAGTTTTATCAGGATTTTATTTGATAAACTCACAAAAAGCCTCAAGTCTTTTGTAGCCTTTAGCAGATTTTCTTCCAGTGTTGCCCTGTATTTAGCTCCATCCATCTTTCTATGAACTCTGATCAGCTTCCTGTATGTCCTGAAGAAAAGCATTCCCTGCAGGGATTGTGGCAAACTTCTCACCGAATATTTATACTTTCAGCATCCATGCCACTTTGTTTTAAGAGCTTGTTGACTGGATATTGTGTTGGTTATCTTTAGGAACTGCTCAGATAGGGTGGTGATGCTGGAGGCATCAGTGGAAACCTACAAGCGTAAGCTGGAGAATCTTGGTGATCTAAAGAGGCAGGTGAAGCTGTTGGAGGAGAATAACATGACCTACATGCAAAACAGCGTCAGTCTGGAGGAAGAGCTGCGCAAAGCAAATGCTGCCCGCGCACAACTCGAGTCCTACAAAAGACAAGTAAAGAGCTAACTGCACCATTAAATGCGGCTGTGTAAAAATTTTATTTATTGATTACATGTTGTATATATTGTCTCCTTTGCATTTGGAGATTGTATTTAGTCCTAATCACTTTGGGTTTATGTTTGTTTGAAAGGTCCAGGACCTTCACAAAAAGTTGTCAGAGGAGACCAGGCGAGCTGACAACATGGCGTTTGAGATGAAAAAATTGGACGAAAAGCATGAAACGGTGTTGAAAGAAAAAGAGGTTCAACATATTATAAAATGTTGCCATTAATATAAATTCTGTATTTGCTTTGTTTAAAACCTTTTTAATTCTTTTGTTTAAAAAAAAGCGGATCATCATTGAACGAGATTCTCTGAAGGAAATCAACGAGGAGCTGCTGTGCTCTCAGGCTCAACAGCACCAGCTCTCACTTTCAGGTACCTCAGTAATCACGCAATGATGCTGCTTATTGTTCACTAACTTACTTACTACGTCTAGTGCTGTGAAAAAGTATTTGACTTTGTAGTGATTTCCATTGTTTTGTTCCTGTTTGTCACACAAACATGTATATTTTATTATCAGCCTGAGTAAACACAAATTGTAGTTTTCAAATGATTTTATTTATCAAGCTATCCAAACCAACCTGGTTCTACCTGACAAAGTAAGAACACATCAGCCACTCATCCAGGAAGTCACAAAAGAACCTAGAACAACATCTAAAGCACTGCAGACCACACTTGCTTCAGTTAAGGTCAATGTTAATCATTCAACATTAGGAGAGAGACTGGGCAAAAACTGCAATGTTTTCCAAGGTGAAAACTTCTGCTGGCTAAAAAGAACAAAAAGGCTGAAAAACATCTTGATGATCCACAAGACCTTTAGGAAAGTATTCTATGGACTGATGGGGCAAAAGTGAAGTATTGGGCATTTCTTTACATTTGACGAAAAACTAACGCGGCATTTCCGAAAAAGAAAAAGGACATCAACATCATTCATGCTTCAGAACTTTGAGGACTTGCAGTAAATAATAGAACCATGAATGCTGCGCTCTACCAGAAAAAAAAAATGTGTGGCCATCAGTACACGTAGGTTATGCAGCAGGAAATCACCCCAGCAAGTCCACTTCTAAATGGCAAACATAGATTTAGAAGTGTCCTATTTAAAGTCTGAATTAGATTCCAATTGAGATGCTGTGGCATGACCTGTTCAAAGGCTGTTCAGGCTGAAAAGTCTCCAATGTGGTTGAATTAAAACAATTCAGCAAAGAAGAGTGGGAGAAATGTTCCCCACTGCGATGCTAAAGACTCATTGCTAGTTTCATGCAAACACCTAATGGCTGCCAGGAGGGGGACAGCAAATTATTAGGTTTAGGGAGCATTTGCATTTAAACATACAGCCAGTTTGGTTTAAATGTTTTTTTCTCCCTTAATTACTAAAATAGTTGTTTGACAACTGCATTTACTGTTTACTCTGGTTATCTTTGTCTGATATAAAATGTTTTGATGACCAGAAACATGCAGGTGGGTCAAAAAAAATAAACAAAAACAGAAGAAAACTGTTGGGGGTTAAATGTTTTTTTTCACATCACTGTACATTTTCATCTAGGGATCCTTTCCTCTGCCAGCCCCAGCCATGAAAACCTGGCAGCAGAGTTAATTCCCATCGAGTACAGGTAGTATTTTATTGCTACATTGTCAGCTTTGCATTTGTTCTGCTATAATGCTGTGTGTGAGTGCTGACCTTTGTGATAATGTAGAGAAAAGTTCATCAGACTGCAGCATGAGAACAAGATGTTGAGAGTGCAGCAGGAGGAATATGAACAGGAGAAGATTGTCACCCTGCAGACCCAGCTGGGGGAAGCTGAAAAGACACACAGTAAACTTGACACGGAGAACAGGTTTGTTTAATTGTTTTTGCTTCTTTGTCCTGATTTTCCTTCTGCATGTTAATGTCTCTCTGTTTGCTGCTTCATCTTCAGATTGAGCCAAGAGCAGATCAGTGAGTTGCAGCAGCAGGTGGAAGACCTCCAGAAGGCTCTACAGAGTCAGGCTGCCAAACCAGATGATGTAAGGCTGCCAACGTGCACTGTCGGCAAACTACAGGGTTTCTATGTAGTCTGAAAGCTATTTAAAAAAAGAAATTGGTTGTTTTTCAGGTTTGATTTGTGTTGAGATAAAATATAGAATATAAAGTATTAGATATATTTTTAATTCCTTTCTTGGCAAATATTTACTCACTCACTCCTGTACTTAGTTACTGAGTGAGTGACTGAATTACTCACTGATGTACTTAGTTATTACTTAGTCACTTTATTACTTACATACTTAAATACTTAGTTACTTAGTCACTTAATTGCTTACTGATGTACTTGGTTACTTACTTAGTCACTTAATTACTTAGTCACCTAAGTAATTACTTTGTGGTACTTAGACTGGAGATTTGAGTGTTTAAAAGTATGTAAATTGGACATAGAACCTAGAACACAGAAACCTCCCCCTACTAATGTGTCTTCTTTCAGGATTGTGAACTAACATTTTTAACTTGAATGTTTATTAAATGTATTTTCTTTCAGTCAAATCTAAAGAGGAAACTGGACGCCCATATGTAAGTCAATTTGCTCATAGACAGAAATGCAAGTTTGTGTTCTTCAGTAGGTGGAAGTTGATCAGTTGACTTTGCTCAGGTCCCAGCTGAACGAAGCTCAGGACGAGATCATGAAGAAGAAAGAGCTGCTGGAGGATCTTCAGCCTGACAACACTCAGACCTGTACCTTTTAATGTTTTAATGCAACTTTTCACCTCTCTCAACATATATTGCGAAACTGATTTGTTGTTTCTCAGCTTTGAAGGTGGATGAGCTGATGGCTGCTCTGAAGAAGAAGGATGATGACATGCGGGCCATGGAAGAGAGATATAAGATGTATCTGGAGAAGGCTCGCGATGTGAGTTAGATTAATTTAGCTTTAGTAACTCAAAAGATGAAGTTGAATATAGTGAGTTATTAGTGTTTTCCTCTTGATCTTTACTCTTTGTTTGAAGGTGATACGAGCTTTGGACCCAAGGCTGAATCCTGCCAACGCTGAGATCCAGGCTCTTAGAAACCAGCTGGCAGATCGGGACAGACAGATTCTTAATCTTGAAGTAATTGCACCTTTTATGTAATTCTCTCTTATATAAATTTGCTAACCTTTTAAGAATTGTATTCATTAATTCTGATGGAAATTATTTCTTTTCTTTCTAGCGTCAATGTGAGCAGGCCAGGTTAAGAGAGTATGAGGAGAAGCTGATTGTTACAGCTTGGTATAACAAGGTGAATTAAAATTGCTTTGATTAAAAAGACGAGGTTCACAGGAGGCAGCGGTGGCATTGAATGAATGAAAAAGCTGCATAACATTTCTGATGAGGTTGATCTGGTTATGGACAGTTAACTTCTCAAAGAACCTGCCACCTAACAGAAGACTCATCAGCAGAGACGCACTAAGAAATTGGCTGGTGAACAGTCAGAAACTAAAACATCTCACTTTATATTGATAAGTAAATGCATCATACTAGCTGCTGAAACATTGCTCTGTCAACAACACTCTTTGGTGGGGGTGTTGTTCCTAAGTGACACTTAAGTTAACTGTTTCCAAAGCTGTCGGTGAGATATATAAAAATAAAGTTACAGGAAGCACTGAGAAGTAAGACGCTATTTAAAAGGAATTTTTTATGAGACATGTTGCAAGGTGTCTCGAGGTTCTCAAAGCCGCGAGACAGTGAGAGAGCTAAACATCCAGCAGATAACATAAAGGTTGCTTTGATTTATGCTGTTGACATTTCAACCTCTGTCTATCTTGGAAACACTGAATTTATAAATGTTTGCCACCATTTGAAAATTTCTGAGGTACAGGATTAATTTGGATTATGTTTGTTGTTTTTGAAGTTATTATTGGTAATAGCTCTCTAACCTATAGATGATGTTGTTTCACACTGAGCTTGTTGATAAATACGTCCTTATATCAGAAATACAGTCTGTTTTATCTGGCATTAGAAATTACGAACAAAATATCTGTTCATATCAGTGAGATAGAACACCATGTTGGCAGATATTGGGAGACCATTCTTGCATTTGGTGCCGTTTTATTCAGCCGAACATCGTCCGTGTTTTTACGTGTCGTTACCTTGGTTTAAGCTGCTGGCTGTATCAACCCACCAGATCAGCTGCGACTCGCCGGTCCGCTCCAGCTTCGCTCAGAATTTAGTAAACCTTTGGATTTTACGTCAGTTGTGCAGCAGCATCGAGGAGAGTATTTTTTTCCATGCTGTCCAGGTCTCATAGTTGTTTGTGAGTCAACCAGAATTATTTTCAATCAGCTGATGAGACGATTTGATACAGCTTTAAACACACTGAGGATGTATTTAATTTTCATTAAAGCTCATGGCCATATGACATGCTGCTACTATAGGTAAAGGAACTATTATAAAATAGCTTCATAGAAAACAGAAAACCCTTTAAGGATCCTGCATTCTATTGAAATACATACTGAAATGAGACTCCCGATTTTATTGTGATAGCTGCTCTCACACACGTTATATGATGTTGCCTATGTCCCTAAGACAAATAATGACTGCTTACGGTTTGAGAGGCTACTAAAAAGGTGTTAGCTGCTGTTTTTATAGCTTCTTATATTACAGTTATCTAAAGAGAAAACAGACTTGGCTAAAATTGGTTTCAGCAGGTCAAACATTATTAAAACAGGATATCCAGAAATTCTGTACTCTTATTATGGTTAAATTAATGACTACAACATCAGAAATTGACCTTTGGTTTCTGTGCTCTTAGAGTTTGAACTTTCAGAAGTTGGCCATTGAATCCCGCCTCGGAGGCCGCACCGGCTCCATGTTCTCACCTGGCCAGTCCTTCCTGACGCAGCAGCGGCACGTCTCAAACGCCCCGCGCAGGGCGGCTTCTATCAGCATGCCTGCCACTACCTCCAATTAGGCTGTGTCACAGCGCCACAGCACCTCACTGCAGTTAAACAGCAAAAAGACAGCAGTGGAAACACTCAAGTGACCTTAAACATGTCTGCTCTCAGCCTTTGAGGAGGGTCAGACTGCATAGGATCAGTGAGCACTTATCAGATAGGTCACCCATCCGAGGTTAAAGCAGAGGTTGTGTTAGTAAGTAGTGAGGTCATACTCTGCTGTACATTAGCCTGAAGGACAACCTTGCTGAGTCATTACTCCCGAATCCACCTCACAAGCCAAAGCCAGTTGTAGATTTGCAATGACTATCTGCTCCGCCCTGTGATTTTTGCTTTTGCATCTTCATGTTTAGCTTTTATAACTTGTTTATGCCTGGCTCTCCTTGTAAACCACTATACACAGAAGTGAGAGGGGGAAAAGATCCTTTTAGAAATGAAGCCTGCCATTTTAGTTTTAGTATTGCTTTAAAGGGTGACTTAAATACTGAAGCCAATTAAATGTAATAATTATATAAACATTTAAGAAATGTATGATCACAGTGCACAAGTGTAATCCTGCAGAATGAATGGTGTTGATCCAGCAATATCTGGTGCGGGCCACCAAGGACTTCAAAACTAAATGAAGTCATATTAACTCTAATCGACCCTTGAGGTGCTGCAATAACAACTCTTAGAAAATAAATCTTGGAATAGTCTGTTATCTTTTGTATATGCTCTCAATGGGAACTGACAGGCCTTTTTGTTTAATGTGTATCTGATTTTTAGTAAGTCAATAATTATTGATACAGAAATTGAAGATTCAACACCAGCTTTTCATCTGACGATCACAACCAGGTTAAGCCCCTACAAATTGTAACTCAAAAGGTTTTAATAAATGTAATCGATGTTGTCTTGTTGATGTTGATTACAAAAAGAACGTGCACCGTGCTGTTAAATGTTATTGTGACTTTTTGTGATGGACCGTCATAAAGTAGCGCATTATTGTTGACTGGAAGGAGCATAATACATGACTTTCAAAATTCTTTACAAATAGTTATCTGGAAGGTGTGGAGTGTGTATGTATTCTGTCCTCAGTCGATGTTCTGTAGAACCATCTCTCACTGGGATTTCAGCTACATGACTGGTTGGAAATATCTCCACCATCTTTCCACTTCTAGAGGCCTATTTATTTATTTTTTCTAATCGTCTCAAAGCTCACTCAGACTAGATGGCCCTCATCTGAGAACATTAATGTCTAGGCCTTGCAAGCGATTCTTGATTGGATCATGGGTTGGACTTTGACTAGGTCATTCTAGCACATGATTATGCTTTGATCTAAACCATTCCATTATCCAGTATTTAGCACCACCAATCTCCTCATTTAATCTTGACCGACTTCCCTGTATTGCAGAAGAAAAGCATCCCCCATATCATGATGCTGCCACCACCACCATTTTGTGATAGGGACGGTGTGTTCAGGGTCAGTTTTCCACCACACAGTTTTACATGTAGGCCAGAAAGTTTCAGATGGGACTGTTAGCTATACTGGATTTTTATTTAGGGATATGAGTCAGTTAATACAAATACTTTCCCCACTTTTCAGATGTTTATTTTTTTTATGTATGCTATTCTTTTCACATCATAATTATGCTCTATTTTGTGCTAGCCTATGACAAATTCCCAGGACGATATGTTGAAGTTTGTGGTTTTTAGAAGGTGTGTGAATGCTTTGCAAGGCATTTGAAGCTGATCAGGTTTGGCCGGTTCTTTGTTGCCTTTTCTGTTTATATATTGTCAGCAGCACATCGCAGATATTCTGTCACTATGGCAATATGTGATTTATAGATATATGTCACTTGAATCTCTTTCTTTGCAGCTAATTGTTGTAAATTGATGATTTAAAAACAGTTTAATGTCTAATGATCTAGAAGGTACAGTCAGGTAGAGGTAGCACAGGAATCTGTATAATGATAAATGTTTGTGTGTGTCTAATTAAAGTAATGTATAAAGGATTTCAGATATTTTAAAGACTTATTTCTCTGAATAAATTTTATTTCGAAAACTGCATTGTTTCTTTTCTTAGCCGGAAAAATCTCAGTCTTCAGTACCTTGTATTCTTGGAGGGAAAGCGGTTTACAGCTGGTTAATTTGGAAAAGATGGAAGCTTGATGATTAACATCTTAAGTGTTGGAAATAGGTGAAGTCATTCATTGTGTATGCATTTGAACAAGGTGCATGCTCCGTCTGACGTCGCCTGGTTAAAAACACTGAAGGTTCTGCAATTTGCCAAAGTAACATATGATACATTTTCACAAAGTGCCATTTATCCAACCTGCAGCTTATGCTGTATTGCATGAAGCCTAAAAGTCAAAGCGTGATTTTGCAAAGATCTCAAATGGGTGAGGTGTGCGTGTGGCTCCAGTAATTCCCTCTGTTCTCAGCTCAACGCCATCCAGAGTGGAAAAGTGAAACTTCTGGAGTAAGCTGACAACAAACAGGAATAGTTCCATCCTTGCCAGACCCTCACCGGGACACGCTCGCTTTCCTTGGAAGAAAAATAAAAAATACCATCATCCCACAGGCACAGGGCTTCTGTTTTCTCTTAGATCATTTTCACAGATATTTCCTTTTAAAATCTTAATCCTAAAATAGGTTTATGTGCAGAGTTATTAAATGCAATTGTTACCAGCGGAGAAAGGTAAAAATGCTTCCTTCTTCATGAACCTGCCATCATCATCCAGGAAGTGTTTGGGGTTGAAGCTGTCAGGAGTTTCCCATTCGTTCTTGTCAAAAAGGACAGAGGTCAGGTTCGGCATCACAGTTGTACCCTGCACGCACCGAAAGACAACAGTCAGACAATCAGAAGGAGAGAGAACATCATTTATCTTACAAAAGACATGGAACCTGTAACACAACTCAGAGCTAGCTCATTATTTGGATTTTAGTGTTTTGTTCATGATGTGTCAAAAGTAACAGGAATAATTTACACGACAGACAACGTGTTAGACATTATGTCAGTTTGAATGGAATCACCTAAATACTGGCACAGCAAGCAATAATACAAAAAACAAAATCCTAATATAACTGGAAGATCTTTCAGAACTTTATTAAAGTATAGTGTCAAAGAATCTCTTCAAATATTGGTGCTGCTGCAAGAACAGCTTAAAGATGTCATTTCCAATATATGATGGAGAAGATCCTGAATCTTGTGAAGACTACAGGTAGAGCGACTCAAGTGTAAAATCTACATTAAGTTTACAGCACCTTACAAAAGTGTTTTTCCATTTATTCTGAAATATAAATCACCTGAAAGAATCTCTTTCAGCTTTTGCAAAGTCATCTATTGTTGCTTCAGATTTTTTGATAAAAACATTGAAATGTATGATGCTGCTGATGTGTTATGAGGGAGGATAAGATGCACCTTTGGTATGAAGTAACCGCCCAGTGTTGTGTCCCTGGCAGTCATCCTGAGCCCGTTGAGAGGAACAATGTTTCCCATCCTTTGGATCTCGTGGATGACGGCATCAGTGTAGGGCATGTTGGATCTGTCTTCCATGGTGGGCTGGCGGGTCTGTCCAACCACTCTGTCTATTTCTTCCTGGACTTTGCCTACAAGGCACATCACATCCAGTTACTGATCAACATGCAGTATACTCCCTCTGGTAATTTAAACTATTTCTTTGTTTAAAATGGTTCTGATCTGAACCCACCCTGGATCTGAGGATTTTTTATAAGGTACAGGAGTCCCCACTGTAGAGTCTTTGAAGTGGTTTCACTGCCAGCTAAGAAGAGATCCAGACAGCACAGAACCAGGTTTTCTTCCATAAAACCAACATCCTGTTTTCTGTTGTGCTGTTGAGCAAAGTAAAGCAACAAACGTGCAGTCAGGTCTTAAATGTGATATTTCACAGCCTCTTTTTAACGTTTCTAAAGTAAGTCCCATACTCTTTCCTCTATAAGGAAGTTGTCGATGTAATCTCGTGGGTTGCTTGGATCCAGATCTAGCTTGTGTCTTTCTATCTCTTTCCTGATAGATGCCTTCAATGAATTGGAGCTGCTAAAGATGCCATTGTGAGGCCCTGGCAAGTGTCTCATTAGTGATGGGAAAGCATCATAAAGCTGTTAAGAGAAACAAATGAGATAAAGAAGTACTGTCTCCAAGTATTAAAAACAAACAGCTTTTATCCCAATGACAGCATCAAGTTTATTACTTTCTGGCTTTTACACTTTGTAGCTTTCTGTGTATCTTACTAGAGCCCATATTGAGCCTTCCAGGTAGGCCATGTCTGCCAGATTTTTCAGCATGGTCTGGAGGTCCTGGTCACTGTAGTCAAATCGTCTTCCAAACACAATCTGGCAGATGATGTTGGACACAGCATTGTTCAGGAGTGGCACCGGGTCAAAGGGCTTACCTAAATAGAGGACAGAAGTTTTTAAACACAGGACGCTATGTGTGGACAATCTGGTCTGTTTTCTGCTGCTGTCAACCTTCCTCCTTCTCCATCGCCTCCTGAAGGTGTCGACTCTCCTGACAGATGTTCTCCTCCATGGAGCCCTTGGCCAAACCAAAGGTACGCAACGTGGTCATGGCAAAGCGCCGCTGCCTCCTCCATACCTTCCCATTACTGAAGAAAAGACCTCCTGACAAAGGCAAATAAATCAAACATCACCCAGGTGTTGATTGCAGTGATTCTTTAAATCTGATCCACTCGACTCACCTGAGTTTCCTGAGTAAATCCTGATTGCCATTGGGCTGTAAGGCCGGTCCACAAAATGTTCGGCGTGTATCACTAAAGCCTCTCTCACCATCTTCCACCCAGACACAAACACTGTTTTGTGCCTTCCCAGACGTATGCAGAACACATTCCCATAAACATCAGCAAGCTGTGGTTGAACAAGCACAGAATAAGAGCTGCATTGTGGAGCATGTGACTATAATAATGCAGAGTCAATGTGATGTTGACACTGTGACCGCTCATCACATTTTTAGCATTTTTATAATAAAAAATGTCTAAAAAAAGTAAGAAAGGGCAGACATTTTATTTTGAAAATTAGTCATTCTTATGTAAATCAGTCATATTGTTAAAATGTTGGATTTCCAATTTTTTAAATTCATTCTGGTATTTTACCTTAGTGAGGTAAATATGAGGCTGCTTAGATTCAATGCTGAAGATATTCCCCAAAAAAGGAAATGCAGGTGGTCCTGGTGGGAAGTGAGGTGGATCCTTTTTGATGAGTAAATTTACCACGAGGAGGATTGTCAAAATCAAAATCAGCATCCATCTGAGACTGAACCACTGCCACAAGCTGCAGAGCCACATTGTTACAGAGAGGAGAGGAGGAAAGAAAGGAGACTGATCAGAATTTCTGTCCACATGGTTCTGAGATGGGCGGGTTCTCTGCTGACTCCACCTTTGGTAGATGTGAAGTGTGTGACTCTAAATCAGCCCTCTTACTTACTTGTAATCTGTACCTGCTTTGTCCTGCTGGATTTCATGGACTTTGGGTTTGTTTGCAATTGACTCATGATTCATCAGTGGTAATAACATTTAGCATGAATGTTTAAAAGTGAATAAGGGGTAGCGATACTTTCCCCCTTACTTTCTCTGATTCCTTATATGGTTGCACAAGCACAATAGTAAATTGCACGTCTGCCTTTCTTACTGGAACCAACCAACAGATGTCAGCAAAGTGAAACATTTGTTGATGTGACATTACATTAAATATGTAAGGAGAGACATAAAATCACAAAAGCAAACATTAGAGAAGTTACTTTAGCTTTTAGCTACTAAAACGGTTACCCTGGCTGCAGGTCTTTTGGGGTATGTTTCTAACACCTTTCTAAAAAATGAATAATCTGGCCAATCTTCTTTGCAGAATATCTCAAGTTTATTCAGATTGGATCGAGAACATTGTTGAAAATCCCTTTTCACAGCTTGACCTTGATTCTTAGTTGGATTTAGGACTGGAAACTGAGTGGACCATTCTAGCACTCAAGCATGGTTTTATTAAAACCATTCTGTTAAAGCTCAGGCTGTATGTTAATGTTAGTTGTCCCACCGGAACGTGGACCACTGTCTCCAGTCGCAAGTGCCCTCTAAGTGGTCTGGTTCCTGGATCATAATATATATAGCTCCACTCATCTCTGCATCCAGCCTGACCAGTTTCTTTGCACCTGCAGAAGAATTCCCACAGCATGATGCCACCACCACCATGTTGGTAGTTGCAGTTGTGTTTCACTGGGATGTCCAGTCTTTGCTTTGGGCAACAGATATTGTTTTGCCTGCGAACTAAAAATGGCAATTTTTTTGTCTTATCTGACCAGAATGTCTTTTTCGACTTGTTCCTGGAGGAAGATTATTTGTGACTTTTATGGCTTTGATTACCACATAAACCAGCCTTCCACTGATTCTTTTGGACTAGTGCAGTGTACACTAGCAGGTATACAGACTCCATAAATGAAAGGATGTGACTGTCACATCTTTTTGTTTTTCTTAATATGTAGGAAATATTTATTAGTAAATTTGGACTTTTATTATTGCATGAAGCAATTTATTATTCTGACCTTAATTGATAGAAAAATCATTTTTCATTTAGCTGCTAACTTCATTTAGTTAACAATTCTGCACACTACTAAGAAATCCAAAACTTTGGTTTTACTTTTTTAAGTAAAATCAAAGTTAACATTTTGGATTTAGTGGGATCACCGTAGCTGTTCAATAATAACATTAATCTTAAAAAATACAGCTTATCTGTTCAAACAGTGTGTATATAAGAAAAGTCGATAGGTGCATCTTTAGAAGTATGTACATTTCTCAGTTTCGTATTTATTACATTCTCTTTACTCATTTAATAAAATGGAGAATGCAAACATCTTGTAAACATTTACCTTCGGTTTCAGACTTATTTTATGGAGACATTGTTTTAAAAGAAGAATTCTTGCTCAATCCTATTAGGAGTCAGTGACACAAAGTATGTTATGTTGTGTTTTTAATGATGATACATGATGATGATACATATAGCTATCACTTTGATTTACTGCACATCTAAAAGCAATCAACATGCTTTCTTAACAAGCAGCAACCATACAACAGTGGCTTGGTCGTCTGTTCAGCCAAACCAGGTTTGGTGAGAAGGCCGCAGCTCAGCGAGCCTTAGTGAACACCTCATAGGGGTGAGGAACACGCGTAGTTCCAGTTATTCCTTCAGTACTCAGCTCAACTCCTTCAGGAACAGAGAAAGTGAACTTCTGCACTAAGCCAACAAAAAACAGGAACAGCTCCATCTTAGCGAGGCCCTCACCAAGGCACACACGTTTTCCTGCAGGGCAAACACAGACGCATACATTTTCAAGTGAAAAGTGGTAATGATTAATCATAAAATTATACCTGGAAAACCCGGGTGGGGTGCTAAATAACTTCAGTTTTCATTAGAGATTTTAAAATCTTTTCCTCAGTCCCAGGCAGACCCCTCCCACGCCACCAAACTGCCATGGGAATCTCTACCAGGCGCTGATGCACCAAACAGTGCGTCTTCCAGAGAAATGTGGCTGCTCCATGATCTGGTTGTGCTAACAAGTCAGTGAGTCATGAAAATGAGTGTGCTATACCTGCAGAGAAGGGCAGAAATGCTTCTTTCTTCACAAACTTCCCTTTAGCATCCAGGAAGTGTCCAGGATTGAATGTGTCTGGAGTTTCCCACTCAGTTTTGTCTAACAGGACAGAGGTCAGCATGGGCATCACTGATGTTCCCTGAAAGATCCAAAGAATAACAAAAAGATGTATGAGAAAATACTGAAATACATTATTAACTGTTGACTGCTCAGTAGATGTACCTTTGGTATAAGGTAACCACCAAGAGTTGTATCCTTGGCAGCAACCCTGAGTCCATTCAGAGGAACAATGTTTCCCATCCTCTGGATCTCATGGATTACAGCATCAGTGTAAGGCAGGTTTGGTCTGTCAGCCATGGAGGGTTGGCGAGACTGTCCAATGACTCTATCAATCTCTGCATGGACTTTCTCTGTAAAAGCATTACGTTTTATGGGAATGAGGCTTTGACTGGAGATGGAAATTTCTTTTCTCCCCTTAAACCATGTTTTTTCATATAATTCTTATCCTCGCTGCAGAGCTTTTTGACTTTGGAAAATAACCTTTTCAGCACATTTCTGTCGTACTTGAAAAGCAAATATCACTCGGTGGTAGTAACTGAACTTAATTTAGCATTGCTAGTGAACATTTTTAAGCTTCTTCTCCTAATGTTTTAGTTCATTTTCCAAGGATTTAGTAAAAAACCCAGTAAATAATAATAATTTACTCTAGCACAGGACGTTTTGAAGTTGTCCGACTAAGGATCAAAGTAATGCAGGTAAAGACTGAGCAGGTAAACAAAACTGACATCTGATCTCAAGAAAAAAGGACATTTACTCAAATATACTTTAACTGAATTAATTTTAACCAAACTTTTATTTTCCCTTTATCAGCTCTGTTCAGAGTAAGCAAACCCACAAAACTATTTGCCCCAGTTGGCTTTACTGCCTTTTTTTTTTTTTTAGTGTTCATTTGTTAATATTTACAAGTGAGCATAGTTATAACGGCTGTTATCAGGCTTTATAGGATCTACCTTCAGTTACAAGCGGATCATTTTCCACATGTTGTCATTGTATATCACAGATTTCATTGTTTCTTACAGGGATTTCATGTCATCGACCAACACAAACATAGAGCACAAATGTGAAGAGGAAGGAAAATGATGCATGGTTTTCAAGATTTTGTATAAATGAAAATCTAAAGAATTGTAGAATCTATTTTTATTTATTCTTAATTAGTCAAACTACATTTTGCTTCAATTGCAGCTGGAAACTATCTACAAACTAAAATATTTGCCAATTATTATTTTAATAAATAGCTGAAAATCGATTAGGTTCAATGGAGAGCGTCAATGAATATCATTTCTCAAAGATTACAAATGATTCTTGATTGGATTTCAGTCTGGACTTTAACTGGACCATTCTAACACAATGATATACTGTAATCTAAACCCTTTTATTGTAGCTCTGATTGTTGCTGGAAGATAAGCCCCCATGTCCCCACTTTTACAGTGATGCACATTGTTGTGGTCCATCACATCACATTCCTAAAAATAAATTGAGGTTTGTGGTGACAAAATGTTAAAAGTTCAAGGGGTCTATATTTGAAAGGCACTGTAGCATGTCACCCACCTTGAACATCAGGGTATTTTGTAAGGAATAGCACAGCCCAAAGCAATGTGGTGGCTGTTGTTTCTGTCCCAGCGAGGAAGAGGTCGAAAGAGCAGAAAGCAAGATTGCACTCTGTGAAGCCCAGGTTAGACTCTTTGTGCTACACCAAAATATAAAGATAAGTTGGTTAATGAGCCTTAGCTTGACAGAAATAGCTGTATTTAAAGTAAAACAGGTTCAGTAACGATGAGGTACATACGTTCTCCATTTCAATGAGAAAAGTGTCAATGTAGTCTCTAGGATTGCTATGATCCAGATCCTTTTTGTGCTTTTCTATTTCCTGATGAAGAAACTCTTTTATGACGTTATAATTGCTGAAGATTTTGTTGTGAGGACCTGGTATATACTGCATCACTTGAGGAAATGCCTGATAAAGCTGTTTGAAATAAAATAAATGATAAAACAGCCAAAATTTCACTTTTCTTCCTTCATAATGAAACTCGTCAGAACCAATGATACCGAGGGAGCCTCCTTCAGAGGTAACTGACTCACCTGACCCCATACGCTCCCTTCCAGCCACAGTCCCTCGGACATGTTCTTCAACATTGTCTGAAACCTGTGGTCATTGTAGTCAAATCTCTTCCCCATTACCAGCTGGCAGATAATGTTAGATACAGCCTTGTTGAAGAGGCCTGCTGGGCTGAAAGGTTTACCTGAAGAAGATTTTTGTACAGAATAAAAAGAAAGTTGCCTTGCACAGCGATATGAGCGAGCTGCATTTCACGATCGATCTAACTCACCTTTCTCACTCTCTATTTCCTCTTGTAGGTGTCCTATCTCCTCACAGATGCTTAGCTCCAGCACGTTTTTGCCCAGGCCAAAGGTGCGTAAAGTAGATAAAGCAAAACGTCGCTGTTTCTTCCATATTTCTCCATTGCTTACAAAAAGGCCACCTAAAAATAAGTCAACAAAGATGTAAGCGTTACCCATTCATGCCAGCAGTTTATAGATAGAGTGCACTGAGTAATGGAAACTGATTTCACACCAGAGGGTTCAGTGTAAAACCTGTCAGTGACTGCATTAGGTGGTCGATCCACAAAGTTCTCGGCTTGTGTCACTATGGCTTCTTTCACCATCTTGTGTCCACTGACAATCACCATGGATTCCTTGCCGAGGCGAAAGCTGAAGACGTTCCCGTAGATGTCAGCCAACTGTGGGCAGAACAAAAATGAAAAAGCACAGAATGAACTAAGCACTTCAGAAAATTGATTCAAGATATATTTCATAAAGTTAAAAGAAAAACAAACAAAACAAGAAAGTAAAAAGTACAATCAGGAGAAGTACTGTTTGGAATAGTTAACCAGGTAAAAATGTGTCTGTATTTTTACGGTTCAACCCCATGGTGTCACTATCTGCTTTTACATGAGTTCATAGAGCCTGAGTCATTAAAATCAATTTCCTGCAGTGAACATGTTGAAGTTGGCTTTTTCCCAATAAAGAGTTTGCTGCAGACTTTAATTCTGAATCATGAAGCAAATCAAACTGATGCAAATTGTAATGCCTTCCTATTCCTCAGCTGAATTTGTAATTACTGAAAATATGCACAACCACAGAAAACATTTTCAAATTAAAGCTTACGAGAAATATGTGTAGACATGACTTTGACTTATCTTCAAGCCCTCAAGTTAAAATGTCTTCATAAATTGGTACCTTGCTGAAATAAATGTGTGGATGTTTGCTGTCCAACCCTAAGATGTTCCCCAGAAAGGGAAGAGACTTTGGTCCTGGTGGAAAGTTTGGTGGTTTCCTGTTCCTTAGGAAGTCTGCTATCAAAAGGAAGGAAAAAATAAACAAAAGAATTCCCTTTAGGTCGCAGCTCAGGAAAAAGTTATAAAGCCACATGATTAGAGACCCAAAAAGGCAGCAGTAGAAGAAATGCCTTCCCTTATCTGGACTGTCCACACGTTGTTTTTATGGAGACTGTTTAGATTTGGCTTTAACCTTCTGAGTTAAGCACAGTAATGTCATGCAAGTGAAAAGAACAATCTTTCTGAGACTGTACAAAGTGGAAAATTCTTATATAACCACTCCTACTTTTCTCTCGATTAACCTAACCTCTCTTGTTATACAAGTCTGATGTAACCAGCTGTTATCTAACCCCCATGAGATTTCAGCACAGCGCTATAATTTAGCTAAAATCCCCTCTGAATTCCAGATTTGGTTCTTAATTGTAAAATGTTTTCACAGAAATCTAATATCAGACCTCAATTATCATAAGAAACATGGGCAGTCATTTTCAAAGCCAAAGCACTTTGGAGTAATTTTAATACTAAACAGCTAAAAAGGAATGAGATAACCACATTTTTACAACTAGTTGATAATTTATGACAGAGCCATAAAACAAAATGATATTTATATTCTTTACAAGCTAAATGCAGAATGATAAAAGAGCCCTTTTCTCAGATTTTGTTAATCTTACTAATCTGTTCTTACAGAATCTACCAGTAGTTTCACTAGTTTACAAAGTATGGATTTGCAGCTTACAATATAGTTAAAACAGAGAGTATAAGATTGAGTTTATATCAGAATTAGCATCACAATGTTATCAAACCAGAGCCCTAATAAGGGATTTCCTGAAAGATGCTGAAATGATCACAGGTCTACGAGGAAAGGCCCAGGGATCTCCCTCCCTAGAGAGGCTCTACATCTTCTTCCAGGGAATCCCAAGATGTCTTGGCTAGAAGGTATATGTTGTCCTTCCAGCGAGTCCTGGGTCTCCTCCCGGTAGGACGTGCCCAAAAAAAGTAGGCTCGTTCCAGCTGCTTCTATCTGAATTCAAATTCTTCTGGTCCAATTAAATATTTCAAGCCTATATGTAAGGGTTGTACTGTTGCCAGACCAGTAAATCAAGAGCTTTGATGGTTGGTTTAGCTCTTCGCCATTATCAGACTCCCTTACTGTCAGCTTAACCAGAATTTCCTTGAAGTAAACTGAACATCTTTCTCCAGAGCCTGTCCTAACTTCTCCAATGCTATGGTTTTTGTGTTAGCAAACACAGAAACCCCAGTTCTTCTGGCTAGCCCAGTACCTGCCTGCTGCTTAAGGAGTCACCAAGGACAACCAGTCCTTAAAGGCCTCCTTCTTTACTGCTTTCATCACTGCTTGTGTCCACCAACAGATCCTTTGGTTGCCGCCATCCCGAAACCTTCCATGGACCTTGAGAGAAACCCTCCCGAAGGTGAAAGCTGATGATCTCCTTCACAGGGGCCTCCTCCAGATGTTCCCAGTTCAACCAGGTTTAACAGGTCTGTCTGGCAGCCTGCCCTCACCACCAAGATTCAACTCACCACCAGCTGATGATCAGATAACAGCTCAGTCCCTCTTTTCACCTGAATGTCCCAGGTTTAATGCTGCAGGTTCAATGATATGATTACAAAATTAGTCTTTAAACTCTGGCTCATGGTAACCTGGTATCAAATACACTGAGTAACCACTTTTTGTTCAAACATGGTGTTGGTTATGGACATCCCATGTGTACCACAGTCTTCCATTAACAAGGAAGGGAGGCTGCTGCTCCCAATCACACCCAGGGTTAGTCCTCCAAGTGCTTGCAGGTGAGCTCCCATCTCCTGGCCTGGCTCGAGGAGGGAGTCCAGGTCTTCCTGGTTTAGGCTAGGTTCGCCATCTCCTGTGGCCTTCTATTTATCGAAGGCTTCTGTTAATCTGATGTCAGTGATTAATCTTTCTCTTTATACTCCTGTTTTTATGGTTCTGCTTAGCTGGTTTAAAATTCAGGGTCTCTTAACATTTTCACTTCTTCCAGGTGCACAAAATGTCTAATGGTTGAATGCCATCTTTAGCTCTCCCTGTATATATTTTTCTTGGTCTCCTTTGTGCTGTTTGTGTTAGTTGAATTTTTAGTCTGTGTTTTTCTGCTCTACCTTTCCAGTGAGTTCAATCATTGCTTTTTTTGATGGCAACTCACCTTTCTCATGCCAATATGTTTTGCTTTTGACTCTGTCACCTTTGCTACAGATTGTGAACGAACTGCTCAGAAATGGCGTGTTCTTGGGTAAGAGCCATGCCAAATAGACAAAGTACAATGGGAGCAAAAAGCACAGATCTTATTTACTGAGCATGGCATTGTAAATACGTTTAAATGAGGTAGACTCCTTTGGAAACTTAAAACAGGCAGAAAAAAGTGAAATTAAATAAAATTAAGGTATGTGTTTAAAGGTTTTTACTTTAAGCTTAACTAAGGAATATACTGAAAGGGGCTGGGCAGAAAATTCTCCCCGTGTAACTCAAGTGTTATTATGCTGGACTTTTTGAAGTTTAAAAAATGTTTGTTTTTTTTTAGCTATTGTGGAGACTATAAAGACATTGAACATTATACACATTTGTTAAAATTGAAGATTATGTGAGTTGAAAATTGCACCAGAAGCATTAATGGTAGAGATTCATCAGAACGTCTTCTCGGGTTTACTGGCTGCCCTTCCAAGTGGCAGGCTCAAGACTAGCTTTGCCTTGGCAGATAGTGGATGGATTATATTTATCATATGAAGCATCATCTTAGCTGGCTCTAGGCTACTCCACTCACACAAGGAGATCATGCTACCCGGCTGTATCCACAGCTGGTACAATTCTCTGGTCAATTTCTGTTGCGAAATCACTGAAATGCGGACAGACAGACAGGAACCAGACTGCAGATAAACCTTTAACAATTTAACTGAAACAGACCATTTTGTTTTATTTCACCTTTTCTATCCAACACCCTGTATTACAATTATACTTTCCCTATTTGTTGGTGTTGTTGCTGCACATGTTCATGTAGTTGTGATGTACGTCTGTGCAAATATTAGTCCTTCGTGTATTAATGCAAAAAAAGAAAACTGTCCACAACTATTTATAATTAAATATGGAGTGGAAATCCAACGTATGCACATATATAATTCGGAGATAAATGTTTATGTACAAAGCACTTAATAAGGCAGTTGAAAAGGAAAGACATTAACATTATCTCTTTATTCACCACAGCCTTCCAAAGGTCTGAACTTCAGTCAGAACATTTTGTTCCTTACTGAAATCTTGAAGATATTTCTATCTGAGTGACAGAGAAGGAAATAATAATAAAAAAAATTTCAAATTAGTTAAGAAAAATGCTTGTATTTATATTTTTCTGTCAGTTTTATTGCTATTGATGTTAATACAGTAGTACTGTTTGGTGAATATAACGGCCACCCATAATAATGTGTATAGCTAAAGACAATCAGTATGGTGTAATAATAACAAGCGTTAATACTGCAATACTCAAAGAATGATGTCAAAGTAATGCTCAGTCTTTACTGAGTAGTTAATGTTTGGTGTAAAGCCCACAGCTCAGTGAGCCTTAGCCGACACCTTGTATTGGTGAGGAGTTCGTGTAGTTCCAGTGATTCCCTCAGTATTCAGTTCAACTCCTTCAGGAACAGAGAAGGTGAACTTCTGCAGTAAGGCCACCAAAAACAGGAACAGCTCCATCTTAGCGAGGCTTTCACCAAGGCAAGCTCGTTTTCCTGCAGGGTGAACACAGACACGTCATCAACAAACAGCGGTTTGAATACTGTCATGTGTTCTTGCTTAACTAAATTTTGATAATTTTTTACTATAACCAAAACCTCATCTAACCAGAACCGCTTCTTCTATGTTTGCTGTGCCTTCTACATGTTTTGTGGTCAACTTTAAATCTGATTACCTAAGACCTTCTTTCAGTCACACCTTGCTTCTAGCCAATGCAGGCCAGATTTGTGGAGAGCTTGTCTAATAGCTGTCAAAAGATTCTCCACCCTTAAATTTGAAACTCTTGCTGTACCTGCAGAGAAGGGCAGGAATGCTTCTCTTTTCACAAACTTCCCTTTAGCATCCAAGAAATGTCCAGGATTGAAGGTGTCTGGAGTCTCCCATTCAATTTTGTCAAACAGGACAGTGGTCAGCACGGGCATCACTGATGTTCCCTGAAAGATCCGAAGAATAACACAAAGATATTCCAGAAAAACAACATATAACAAGTACTCACACTTGTTTGTATAGTAAGTATACCTTTGGTATAACATAACCCCCCAGATTAGTATCCTTGGCAGCAACCCTCATTCCATTAAGAGGAACTATATTTCCTATTCTCTGGATCTCGTGGATTACAGCGTCAGTGTAAGGCATGCTAGATCTGTCGGCCATGGAGGGCAGGCGGCTCTGTCCAATCACTCTGTCGATTTCTGCTTGGACTTTCTCTGAAAGAAAAATAAATTGACAAACTTAGCTCCATTTGATTAGGGTTTTGTTCTGTTCCTAAAGGTTGTGTGTTTTGTTAGCTGGATTCCATGTCCAACGAACTAGAGAAGGTAAAACACCAGATTAAGCACTTCTTCACTGAGCATAAACACAATTTATTGCTATTGCCTGTATTTTTTATCACTTATGTCTTTCTACTTTAGTTTTACATAAAAATACAACAGCTATTTGTTAAAAAGAGTGACTCCTGTTTTTATTGTACTGCAGAAAAATGATAAAAATTGAGATCAAACTAAGGGTTAAACTGATGAAAGACAAAACATCTGATCTTGAGAATAACAAAAAATGTACTCATTTGTATTCCAGTAAAATTACAGGGATAGTTCAAGATATTGATGCAATGTTTTAGTAAAAGTTTATAAGACGTTAAAATGCTACCTGCAGTGATTAACTCATTTTCATTTAGGATAAATTCAAATTAGTTGGTCCTGGTGGGTGAAGCTAACAGTTAGTCAGAGAAGCACTGAGACCAAAGGGAGCTGCTAAAACGACTCCAATCTCAAGAAAGACACAATTTCCTATCAGTAATCAATGACTTCTGTATAAGTAACTGTCCAATGTAAATGTGTCAGTGCTGAATATCTATAAATCAGTATTTCTTAAACCACTAAGATACTTTTGAGATTGAAGTTGATTTTAGATGGAAGAAGTCTGCATTGGTCTCGGCCCTTCTTGGACCAGCGGCTAGATTCAGGCACAAGGACCTGGATTTATACTAAATACAGAAACTAGAGACGGCAGTGAAAGATCTAAACTGCTTAGAACATCTCAACAGTAACTAACTTTAAAATATTCTGAACAATCCCATTGATTACTATAATTGCTGTTACCTCCAAGTAATTCAGAAATGCTTTTGATTTAGTATTTATCGCATAAGATACCAGAGAGTAAACCTTTGAGGTCAACTCTCTGATAGGCTCATTTTGAAACCCACCTTGAACATCTGGATATTTTACAAGGAAAACCAAAGCCCACAGCAGTGTGGTGGCTGTTGTTTCTGTTCCAGCAAGGAAGAGATCAATGGAGCAGTAAACCAGATTGGCCTCTGTGAAGCCACGGTCTGACTCTTTGTGCTGCCGCAAAAAGAACAAAATGTTTTACAGCTTGGTAGAAATGATTGTTTCAGCCTGAACTTATTTTAATACAAATGCACACTCACGTTCTCCATTTCATTGAGGAAAGTGTCAATGTAGTCTCTGGGATTGTCACGATCCAGATCCTTCTTGTGCTGCTCTACTTCCTCAAAAATGAACTTTTCTACATGGGTGAAGTGACTGAATATTGTGTTGTGAGGACCTGGCATGTACTTCATCACATTAGGAAATGCCATGTAGAGCTGCTCGAAAGAAAGAAAAGGTCAAACTGGAAAAACTATCTAAATTCACAAGCAGGTTAGACTCCCCCAACAGTAGGGCATCGTTAGTGCCATTGTTATTTTAAGGTGTGAAGTGGTTTAATACTGACTGGACATCAGGCTTACTGTTGAACTGTATGTTTTTGAAAGATGAAATCTGAGGCCTCTGTTTAGAGTTGGTTTCTTTCATTTGGCATAAATGGCTTTCTTCACTCCTCTCACATCTACCATCTTTGTCTAAAACTGAAGTCCAATTGTTTTGTTTTTTAACCTTTTCTTGATTTACTATATCCTGGACGACTGAGAATCTTCACCCGCTCACAGTTAGTGACACAGAGACTTTCTCTCTTTGTGTTCATTAACTTACCTGACCCCAAATGTTTCCCTCCAGCAACATGGCTTCTGACATGCACCTGAGCATCTGTGTAGTCTGTGTAGTTGTATCTTTTCCCCATAACCAGCTGACAAATGATGTTGGACACAACATTGTTGAAGAGGCCTGCTGGACTGAAAGGTTTACCTGATGGAGGGGAGAGCACTACTTACAAACAGGCAATTTGCATTGCCATGAGCTAACAGCATGCTCTGCTTATTATAACCCACCTTTTTCCCTTTCCATTTCCTCCTGCAGGTATCGGATCTCCTCACAAATACTGTGCTCTAGTGAGTTTTTGCCCAGGCCAAAGTTGCGTAAGGTAGATAAAGCAAAACGTCACTGTTTCTGAATCAGAATCAGAAAATCTTTATTGCCAAGTACGTTTTTGGACATACAAGGAATTTGTTTTGGCGTAGTCGCTGCAATACAGTACAAATTAAACAGTATAAACATATCTACAATATAATATAAATATATGTGCACAGTTTTAAGTGAGTGAGAGTAAATGTAGAGCAGTATAGGATGTATAGGAGGGAGAATGTCAGGGTGGTTTCCGGGCTTTGTTAACCAGGCTGGTGGCAGATGGGAAAAAACTGTTCTTGTGGCGTGAGGTTTTGGTCTGGATGGACCGCAGCCTCCTGCCAGAGGGGAGAGTCTCAAAGAGTCTGTGACTGGGGTGGGAGGGATCAGCCAGAATCTTCCCTGCCCGCTTCAGGGTCCTGGAGGTGTACAGTTCCTGGAGTGACAGTAGACTGCAGCCAATCACCTTCTCAGCAGACCGAATGACACGCTGCAGCCTGCCCTTATCCTTGGCTGTAGCAGCGGCGTACCAGATGGTGATGGAGGAGGTGAGGATGGACTCAATGATGGCTTTGTAGAAGTGCACCATCATAGTCTTTGGCAGGTTGAATTTCTTCAGCTGCCGCAGGAAGAACATCCTCTGCTGGGCTTTCTTGATGAGGGAGCTGATGTTTGGCTCCCACTTGAGATCCTGGGAGATGATGGTTCCCAGGAAGCGGAAAGATTCCACAGTGTCAATTGTGGAGTCACAGAGGGTGATGGGGGCAGGTGGTGCTGGGTTCTGCCTGAAGTCCACAACCATCTCCACTGTCTTTAGAGCGTTGAGCTCAAGGTTGTTCTGGCTGCACCAGTCCAACAGATGGTCCACCTCCCATCTGTACGCGGACTCGTCACCATCAGAGATGAGTCCGATCAGGGTGGTGTCGTCCGCAAACTTCAGAAGCTTGACAGTCTGGTGACTGGAGGTGCAGCTGTTGGTGTACAGGGAGAAGAGCAGAGGAGAGAGAACACAGCCTTGGGGGGAACCGGTGCTTCTTCCATTTTTCTCCATTGCTCATAAAGAGACCAGCTAGATATTATAAAGCCAAGATAAAAAATGGCTTAGAATTTATCTGAGCTATTTTTTTACATAATCCATTAGGAAGTAGAGAGGGATTTGACACCTGAGGTTTCCTTGAAAAACCTGTCACCTATTACATCAAATGGTCGGTCCACAAAGTTCTCAGCTTGGGTCACTAATGCCTCTTTCACAGCCTTGTGTCCGCTCAAAAACATGACTGTCTCCTTGCCGAGGCGGAAGCTGAAGACGTTCCCATAGATGTCAGCCAACTGTGGACAACATAACAATGGGAAATTGCCACTTAAACAAAAAAACTCATTAACTCATACACATGCATCAATAAAACCAACAAGATTCAAGAAAAAGAACCGAAATGAAATTAGACACTTTTTCAAAAAGTTCTTCTGTTGTGTTCAAAAGCTGGAAATTTAGTTGATATTTACTATAAAATGCAAGACTTTCCCTTCAAAAAAGGGAAAGTCTTGCATTTTATAGGCTCATTACATACAGAGTGAAATGTTTCAAGTGGTTATTTCTGTTAATTTTGATGAGTAGTTACAGCTAATGAAAACCCAAAATTCACTTCCTCAGAAGGTAACAAAATGCATGAGGTGATCAGCCTGCAGATGTGTTCAGGAATCCCAGGTTGTTTCAATACCGGCCTTTAGTTTGTCTGCATTGTTGGGTCTGGTGTCAAAACTCTGTTGGGTCTGGTCTTGACAAAACTCCACCGATTCTCTCTGCAGGTCAGGTCAGGTCAGGTTAGGTGCTGGCCAGTCAAATGCAGTGATATCATGGTCATTAAAACAGGTATTGGTACCTTTCCATTAATATGCTTGGATACAGCACTTTGTGAAAAGCTAGCTTGTTTAGCAACGTCTTTTCACAGAGTTTGTCATTGACTGTCAAGTCAGGGGTTTTCCCAATGATTGCAAAGGCCACAGCATTACATTTTAAATTGGTCGTTTGCATCATCTGTATTCTCTATTATATTTTTCATTACTTGTGAGCCATAATCATCAAAATGGACAGAAACAAACAATTACAGTATGTCTGTGTCTGCAATGAATGTACATAATATGAGTTTCAGTTTTTGAGCTGAATTACTGATATAAATTAATGAGATTAAGATAAAAATAAGATGCACGTCTATATCTCCGCCACAAGATATCGGAAACTGCTTCAATTTGTTTAGAGAACCTTTTAATTTGAGGCCACAACTTAAAAAACAATTGTATTCAGAAGAGAAAATTCTAAGCGTGCATGTATTTTAGTTAGTTTATATTTTGTCAACAAATGAAGCTCTCCTTAGCAGCAATTCAGAGTTTGTGAGACACTTAATTCTCACACGTAAACCCCAAAGTCAACAAGCACAACTCACACCCACTAAAAATATGAAAGCTAAACCACTCATAAAAACACACTTTTAAAAATATAATTTAAGTGATAATAAAGGTAACATGACATTTCTTCAGATAACATGACTGTACATGCACAGGTGGTAACCCCCTAAACCGATAAATCAGTACCTTTTGGAAATAAATGTGTGGATGTTTGCTCTCCAAACTGAAGAAATTCCCCACAAAAGGAAGAGCTTTAGGTCTTGGCGGAAATGTTGGCGGTTTTCTGCTTTTGTAGAAGTCTGCTATCAGAAGACACAGAAAAATAAACATGAAAAGCCCCTTCACATTGATGCTCAACAAAAGATTATACAGCCACATGGCTAATGAGTGCAGAACTGCGATGGGAGCAGTGCCTGTAGTTATCCTCTTCTTGTACGGAGCGTCTAAAAAGTATTTCTAAAAAGCCTTTTTACGAATGATTGAAGTATTTTGTGTCGGGCACACCCATTTCTGTCAATTGAAACAGATAGCATCATGAAGGAGGAAGGACTTATATAACATGGTGCAAACCACCCCTCCTTGTCCCAAACAAACCTAACCACTATTGTACCAGTGTAATGAAAGCTACTGTAATCCACTGCTGTTAACACATTTACTCATTAAAGTATGAATTAAGAAGTATGATAAACATTTTGTGGCAATATTCTCATGGTGAAACTAACTACTTTGCTTATGTTCTGGTGCGTTGGTCTCGGGTGTTTTTGATGTTAGATGTTAATTGTAGGAAGGGAAATGTGCACGACTCCACACAGCGGCAGTTTTTGATGGGCGGTAACCCAGGGCGGCTTTAGAAGGGGTCACACACTTTATTTTTTTTATTTACCTCTTATTAGTTCTCTGAACGAGTTTACATTTTTTCTTGTGCAGTCAGTGAGGAGCTGGGGCCCTCTTGTGTTGAGTAGGTGCCCCTTATTTGTTTATGTCTGGGCTGCACAACATTTCCCTCCCAACACATGTCTGAGAGGATTTCCTGGATCGCTTTTTGGTGATTTCATCCAAACTGAAACCCACATGAGGAGGAAACTAAGTTAACATGTTACCTGCTACCATAAAAGGGGAGAAATTTGAGTCTTTGCAAGTAAGGAAGGTTACAGAAATGTGGTCCTGCATTTGGTTCCCTCCTTTTACGTATCACGTGGACTAACAGAATGATCTGGATTGAAATGGACCCTCTGCAGAAGGTAGATCATTTCACAGTTGCAATTCCCAGCTCCAGGCTCAGATCAGTTCCACATCATCTTCAAGCTTAACCACAGTTCAGCTCTCCACCTCAGTTTCAGCTCAGGTCCACACCACAGCCAAGAAAAATCAGAGCACTATATTACTGGGGGTATTGCTAAGTAAAGCCCATGTCACTAATGAAGTACTGGGCAACCCCAGGTTCCTAAGGAACAATGCCTCTCTTGGTGTAGTGGTGTTGCCACTCCTGTGAGCCAGAGTCCTTGGGATAGTATAGTGCACAGACCCATTCAAATATGCATGTTTATAAGAGGTCTTTAGCATGACTCTGCAGCAAGACCACTGAGTACAATTCAATGACATTCACACTGAATTTCTTTTCCTTTACATTGTTTTTCTGCCACGATAAAAGTAACATTTCCCTTATTGCATTACATGTTTCGGATAAGACATTACTGGTGACTGAGGACCAAATTATTCTTTAGACTAAGTGCCATTTACTTTTATGGAATTTATCTAACACTAATACTTTTATTAGATCGGAGTTGTTGTAAGATGGGAAACATTCATTTGGTCTTGTTCCCAGAAATGACCTAACTTAAAAAGTTTAAACGTCTTGCTGTTTATATAAATTGAAGTGGTTCAGAGATCTATCCACTCCTGAAAAGATGCTTTTTAGCGATCCACCGAGCCCTGCCTCTGAAAGAAATTCAAGCTTTCCCTTTAAGAAGCATGTTTTGGACAGCTCTTGTGTTGTCATTTTAGTTTTGTTGTTTCATGTACATGCAGGGGTTGGACAATGAAACTGAAACACCTGTCATTTTAGTGTGGGAGGTTTCATGGCTAAATCGGACCAGCCTGGTAGCCAGTCTTCATTGATTGCACATTGCACCAGTAAGAGCAGAGTGTGAAGGTTCAATTAGCAGGGTAAGAGCACAGTTTTGCTCAAAATATTGAAATGCACACAACATTATGGGTGACATACCAGAGTTCAAAAGAGGACGAATTGTTGGTGCACGTCTTGCTGGCGCATTTGTGACCAAGACAGCAAGTCTTTGTGATGTATCAAGAGCCACGGTATCCAGGGTAATGTCAGCATACCACCAAGAAGGACGAACCACATCCAACAGGATTAACTGTGGACGCAAGAGGAAGCTGTCTGAAAGGGATGTTCGGGTGCTAACCCGGATTGTTTCCAAAAAACATAAAACCACGGCTGCCCAAATCACGGCAGAATTAAATGTGCACCTCAACTCTCCTGTTTCCACCAGAACTGTCCGTCGGGAGCTCCACAGGGTCAATATACACGGCCGGGATGCTATAGCCAAACCCTCGGTCACTCATGCCAATGCCAAACGTTGGTTTCAATGGTGCAAGGAGCACAAATCTTGGTCTGTGGACAATGTGAAGCATGTATTGTTCTCTGATGAGTCCACCTTTACTGTTTTCCCCACATCCAAGAGAGTTACGGTGTGGAGAAGCCCCAAAGAAGCGTACCACCCAGACTGTTGCATGCCCAGAGTGAAGCATGGGGGTGGATCAGTGATGGTTTGGGGTGCCATATCATGGCATTCCCTTGGTCCAATACTTGTGCTAGATGGGCGCGTCACTGCCAAGGACTACCGAACCATTCTTGAGGACCATGTGCATCCAATGGTTCAAACATTGTATCCTGAAGGCGGTGCCGTGTATCAGGATGACAATGCACCAAGACTGGTGAAAGATTGGTTTGATGAACATGAAAGTGAAGTTGAACATCTCCCATGGCCTGCACAGTCACCAGATCTAAATATTATTGAGCCACTTTGGGGTGTTTTGGAGGAGCGAGTCAGGAAACGTTTTCCTCCACCAGTATCACGTAGTGACCTGGCCACTATCCTGCAAGAAGAATGGCTTAAAATCCCTCTGACCACTGTGCAGGACTTGTATATGTCATTCCCAAGATGAATTGACGCTATATTGGCCGCAAAAGGAGACCCTACACCATACTAATAAATTATTGTGGTCTAAAACCAGGTGTTTCAGTTTCATTGTCCAACCCCTGTACATGTAATGGGAACAGTTGTTTTCAGGTTCACCTCTTTGGCTGTCTTTGCCAGTCTTTGTAAGTTTAACACCCACAACATCTTTGTGCAGCAAATAGGTTGAGTTTATTTAGTGAAGTTGTCAGAGAACAAGTACCACCGTAGTCTGTTTTGTCAAAAGAGGAGGTTTATTGTCCTACATTTTACAAATAAGCAAATGTAGGTGCTTCCGTGCATTTGATACAGTTCATTAAGTTTTTTTTTCAGTCATCCAAAGGAGTTTTATATGTTCTCTAAAAGAAGGAATTGCTTGAAATTGCTGAGCACTTCCAGACTGATGGCTTTAAAGGAAGGATTAAAGTTTGTTGCCAAAGCAAACCCACTAGAGGAGACTAAATGAAGACTATTAGTGAGAACATCTTTGCTGTGCTATAAGTCCTCACCACGAACCCCTGATGCAGGACTTATTTTCAGTGGTTTTAAATCTACTCTAGCAGTTGGTCTGACTCCATAACCATAAGAGTACTAATACTTCAAAAAGGAGTATTTTACAGCTTTTTAAATTTTTGTCAGATCATTCTTTTACATTAAAAAATGCATTTAAGGCTTATTACACTTCTTCACCAGAGGTGCCAAAAACCTCAAAGGAATTTTCCTTACCCTAAATACCTGGCAAAATATACAATAAAAAAAGAGAAATGTTTCAGCTTCGGATTTTAACTGAACACAATGGTAAATCTATCAATTACACACTGGAAAAAGCTTAAAAAAATTAAATTTTTCTTTCAATATTTGGTAAGTTGTATTTTGTAATCAAACAGAGTATTTAAATGTATTGTGAATTGTTGCTTTTGTTTTTTGTCTTTATGTGACCTAAGATTTCTCGCTCATAGACTCCTAGTAGTGTCAGTACATCATAAGTTACATCATGCTCTGAAACCGTTTACTAATGTCATATAGTAAGTGCAACTACTATCCAGAATATAATGTAAAGCTATACACAGTCAACATAATTCCCAAACAAGACGCATTATTAAGACTCTGATTATAAAATTATAACAGCTTTGTCTTATTTATGTCTTGAGTAGAAATGGGAACGATGTACATCTCAGCGAGCCTTAGCGAACACCTTGTAGGGGTGAGGAACACGCGTAGCTCCAGTTATTCCCTCAGTACTCAGTTCAACTCCTTCAGGAACAGAGAAAGAGAACTTCTGCAATAAGGCGACCAAAAACAGGAACAGCTCCATCTTAGCGAGGCCTTCACCAAGGCACACACGTTTTCCTGCAGGGTGAACACAGATGCATGTTTAAGGCTTTTAAAACCTAACTTTGAAATTATTTAGTGTTGAATAAGGTATGTCAATACATCCAAAAAAAACAAAAACCATATATAAGTATTTTTCATGTATATATCTTTGGGAAAACATTACCTGTGTGTCAATGTCATGGGAAACAGTTGTAGATAAATTTTGTAACTATTCCTTAACTGTCAAAGATTGCGACAAATTGAATTTTGTAATTGTATTTTGTTTGCACTCAGGATGTGTAGAGAAAATCTGGGTCTACATCAACACTTCAAAAAAGCAAAATAAGAATAATTATCAATTGCTTGGAAATTTGAAAGGCGATCTGTGTCTGCTCAGATTAGCAGTGGTGCCTTACATTATTTTTTTTCTACATGAGAAACTTGAAAATTTTCCAAAGTGGACACAGGCTTGGTAAATGCCAAACTTAAATGACGTCATTGTGAAAAACTTTGAAACGTTTTTCATATTTATTATTGTATGATATACATCCTGTGCAGTTTAACCAAGGACCAAGCAAATCTTGAATACCGCGGAGGAATTATAGGAACTCTTAACTCAGAAACACGTTCGCTGTACCTGCAGAGAAGGGCAGGAATGCTTCTCTTTTCACAAACTTCCCTTCAGCGTCCAAGAAATGTCCAGGATTGAAGGTGTCTGGAGTCTCCCATTCAGATTTGTCAAACAGCACGGAGGTCAGCATGGGCATCACTGATGTTCCCTGAAAGATCCAAAGAATAACACAAAGATGTATGAGAAAACACTGAAATACATTATTAACTGTTGACTGCTCAGTAGATGTACCTTTGGTATAAGGTAACCACCAAGAGTTGTATCCTTGGCAGCAACCCTGAGTCCATTCAGAGGAACAATGTTTCCCATCCTCTGGATCTCATGGATTACAGCATCAGTGTAAGGCAGGTGTGGTCTGTCAGCCATGGAGGGTTGGCGAGACTGTCCAATGACTCTATCAATCTCTGCATGGACTTTCTCTGTAAAAGGAAAGTGAACAGCACAAAATTACGTACTAAATACCTTCAGTCACTGCAGAAGCATTTTTCGGATAGGACACCAGCTGAACACTTTTCCACCACATGACAGAACATTCTTTATTAATTATAGTACTGAGTTTAAGATACAGTAATTAAATAACTGAACTGAGATGTTGTGCATTTTCTTTATATTTTTATCTTTCCTGTTCCTAAGTTTTTTTCATCATGTTAATTTTCACCATCTCCTAGCCGTATATCATTTCTATGGAAGCAAATCGTTACCATATTTCAAATGAAAAAGCATTTCCAGAAATGCTTTTTCATTTTAAGAATGTGGCTGCATTGTTTGACTCATAAATGAAATTAGTTATCAATAATCCTATTTGCATTTTAATTTTCTTCTTCAAGACTGCTCATTCTTTCACTTAATTAAAATGAAAAAGAAAAAGACTTTTGAGATTTATTTTTCAAAATGTACCCCAGCAAATAGATACCAAAATTCAATTTGAAATGTAAAATTTGAAAATGAAAAAGCATTTCCAGAAATGCTTTTTCATTTTAAGAATGTGGCTGCATTGTTTGACTCATAAATGAAATTAGTTATCAATAATCCTATTTGCATTTTAATTTTCTTCTTCAAGACTGCTCATTCTTTCACTTAATTAAAATGAAAAAGAAAAAGACTTTTGAGATTTATTTTTCAAAATGTACCCCAGCAAATAGATACCAAAATTCAATTTGAAATGTAAAATTTGAAAATGAAAAAGCATTTCCAGAAATGCTTTTTCATTTTAAGAATGTGGCTGCATTATTTGACCCATAAATAAAATTAGTAATCAATCATCCTATTTGCATTTGCATTTTATTCTTCACGACTGCACATTTTATGCCATAATCAAAAAGAAAACAAAGCAGACATTGCTTTTTCGTTTTCGTGGTCTGCCCGCAAAGTACTGCTCAGAACTCGAAAACGAAAAAGCATTCCGAGCGGCGCAGAAGAGTGACGTCAGCAGCCGCTCTTTCTCAGCTCCCTGCTGACCGAGCTACCCATCTTGTTCGGTAGGGGGCGCTGTGCACGTCTGCATTGCATTACATTGCAAACGTGCCGAGAAATTGATTGAATTGCAGCAGGGTCGAGCTGTATGCTGCCATCTTTCTGTCATAAATCAGCCATGACTCTTGTCTCTATCCACTCCACACTGTGTTCTCTTCTTCACCTCTTTTGTGCACCCCCAGTACTTACCCATGTTCAGTAATTCCAATATTTGCATCTGTTTAGCTTCAAGTGTGTTATATTCACCACAAAGCATATCTCCTCCTCTCTGTGCTCCAGACCACCATATCCCTGCTCTCATTGCAAATCACAATATCATCTGGAAACGTCAATATTCATTGAATCTCCTGTATGACCTAACCTGTCAGTTTGTCCATTACGTTTGCAAACAAGACAGGACTCAGGTCCTTAAAGTAATCTCAGCTCTCACCTTGAACCTTGTATTACTCCTACCTCACACTTCATCCCTGTCTGGCCTTCCTTTATATTTAAATGTATTCAATTATGCTTTTATCTTTTTAGTTTAAAATGGACTACAACATGAGGAAAAACCCTATATTTTCATGAAGATAGTAACTAAGAAATGTGTTTTTACTTTGGTAGAGCATGACAACCAGAGGTCAAACTGAAAAAAGCCATTAAATATATGTATTTCAGTAGTATTAAGTAGGAACACTAAAGTTCTTGATTCACTCACTTGATGGTCATCCTGGCATCATACCCAAACAGTATTTCTTTTTAACAGTTATTTAATAAACGTATAAATCTGTCCCATTTGGCTTGGAACTTTGTATATATTGCATATTTGCAAGACAGGCTAACTTTAAGCAAGGCTGTTATCACTTTAGAGAGTCACGCCTGCTACCAACCTTGGACATTTGGGTTTTTTATTAGGAAAATCAAAGCCCACAGCAATGTGGTGGCTGTTGTTTCTGTTCCAGCCAGGAAGAGGTCGAGAGAGCAGAAAGCCAGGTTGCACTCTGTGAAGCCCAGGTTTGACTCGTTTTGCTACACAGAAATGTAAAGAAGACAGGTTGGTCAATGACTCATAGCAGAACAGAAATCGTTCTGTTTTAAAGTGTATTATCTCCAATCGCCTACATACACTCTCCATTTCAATGAGAAAAGTATCAATGTAGTCTCTGGGGTTGTTGTGGTCCAAATCCTTCCTGTGCTTTTCTATTTCCTCATAAAGGAAATGTTGTATGCTGGTGTAAATAGTGAAGATCTTGTTGTGAGGACCTGGCAAGTATTTCATCACGCTGGGGAATGCCTGATAGAGCTGTTCAAAGGAAAGAATAGAAGGTAATAAAAACAAAGTCCTTTTTCCTCTTTTATAATAAACCTCTCACATTCCAGTGTGTGACATGGTATGTCCTCCATCAGTGTTGTGGAACTTACTTCACCCCATATGCTCCCCTCCAGCCAAACCACCTCAGACATGTACTTTAACATCGTCTGAAACCTGTGGTCAGTGTAGTCGTATCTTTTCCCCATAACAAGCTGGCAAATAATGTTGGACACAGCATTGTTAAAGAGGCCCGCTGGGCTGAAAAGTTTACCTGAAAGGGAGAAAGACACGGTTCAAAAATAGAGCCACCTTGCACAATTACAGTACATCAACATTTTACAGTGAATGTAACCCACCTTTCTCACTCTCTATTTCCTCCTGCAGGTATCTGATCTCCTCACAGATGCTCTGTTCCAGTATGTTTTTTCCCAGGCCGAAGTTGCGTAATGTAGATAAAGCAAAGCGACGCTGTTTCTTCCATTTTTCACCATTGCTCAAGAACAGACCACCTACATATAAATATGCATACACGAAAATATTTAAATTGCATGTCATCCACGTCTGCCCATCGAAACCAAAATGTTTCCACACCTGAGGGCTCGGAGTAAAACCTGTCAGCAACTGCATTGTATGGTCGGTCCACAAAGTTTTCAGCTTGCATCACAATGGCCTCTTTTACCATGTTATATCCGCTTATAATCACCATTGTATCCCAGCCTAAGCGGACTCTGAAGACACTACCATAGATGTCAGCCAACTGTGGAGAATTTAGAATTCAGTTAACAGGGTAATTTAAATGGCAAAGGGACTTGGTCCTATATATGCTGAATATGCTAAGGTGTAAAAAATGTTTGTCTCCTTAGTTGGATATTCTCCTTCAGGATTTTCCATTCAGTTCGAGGAAATTTTAAAGGTCTTGGAGCAGCAAAGCAGCCCCAGATCATTGTACTACCACCGTCTGAATGTCAGTATGTTTTTTTTTCTGAAATGCAGTGTCAATTTTTCGCCCGATGCCAGAATGTGCACACCTTACAAATGGTTTCACTTTTGTCTCATCGGTCCACAAAATATTTTCCCCAAAGTGTTGGGTGTCAATTAGGTAATTTATTGTAATTGTGAGTCAGGTTTTTTTAATCGTATTGGTCTCGAACTTCAAAATTCTTGTATGGGTTTCATTATTGCCTCTTTCTTGTTAAAGAATCTTGAAAACTGAGGGAAATTGAGGCCAGCAGTGCTTTAAATGTTGTTCTGGATCCTTTTGTGACCTCCTAGATAAGTTGGGGATGTGCTCTTGGAGACAATTTAGTAACCTAGGAAAAACTGCATTTTGATGTATACAGGTTATCTTTGTCTTTGATTTTGATTATCTGAAAAACTGGTATGCGACAAATGAGCAGACACTGAAATCTCTTAAAGGCAAATACTTTTTCACAGCACTGTATTTTCAGCAGCTGTTATGTTTTGTGCATGCAACTCTATATTTGACAATGAAGTTAGCCCTTAATGTAACTCAATACCTTGGTGAAATAAATGTGCGGATGCCTGCTGTCCAAGGTCAAGATATTTCCTACAAAGGGAAGAGCCCGTGGTCCTGGAGGAAAGTTTGATGGTTTCTTGTTTTTCAGATAGTCAGCAATCACAAGGAATGATAAAAAGAATAAGAAAAATCCCTTTAGGTCGAAGCTCAGCAAAAAATTATAAAGCCACATGATTAAAGTGAGCAAAAACAGGCAACAGCACTTATCTGATGTCCTCTTTTTGTGAAGTCTGTCTACAGTTCAAGTCTGTAATACTAGGCCAGGTAATGGAAAAGCACAGCATGTCCTAGACTGTACAAAGGGGAAAGTGCTTTTAAATGCTGCAAACCACACCTACATGCTCTTTGATAAGCCTTGTAGTTGATGTAAGATAAAACCTAACATATCACTAATCAGTTTCAACAGAGTGATAATGAACATTTAATATTCAGTCATTATATATTCTACATAATATTAATGTCTAAATCCTTGCTGTGTTTGTGTCTCTGTTTGTGAATTGTGCAGCAGCTGGAAAATGGGCTTAAAAAAGCTGGACCGGTTTAAGAGCTAAACTTGGACTTTTGCACAGGAAAACTGGAGAACTATGCGCTACAGTCCCTTCAGAAATCATTCAATGTATTTTATTGCAATGTTATTTGGCAGATCAACACAAACTAGTCCATAATTTCAAAGAACACATAAAAGCTTAAGCTGTTTTACAAAGTAAAATGGACCAAGAATCTCATCTCTAGATGTGGGAAAGATAATAAAGACATAATCTCAAATACTTGCAGCTGTAATTGAAGCCAAAGGGAATTGGCCCTCAAGGACTGGAATTGGACACAACTCCTTTATTATTTTAAACAAGCTGAAGCCAGTTTGGAAACTAACCTTTGGGCAATTACATGGTCAAACTGGAAAGACATGAGCTGTGCTTAAGATGGTATTATAGGGAGCTTAGCTAAACACAGGTTCATGACTGTGCAAAAAATCTCCTTGTATAACACAAACATAATTCAGTGATTTTATTGAAGTTGATCAAATATTGCTATAAGAAAAAATTATTAACACTGCATTTTTTTTTTCCTTTGTTCACTTCATCTTCTTTGATTGTGTCCTTTGAGCTGAGCTTTTATCACTTATTAATGCTATAAGGTCTGACAAATAAGCCATCATTAAGAAGACTGTTTATTATGGATATTTATAGAATATAAATATTGTTACATGTTACAAAGGTTATTCTGGAGGTATTTTGCAACATTTTACTTCTCATCTTGGTTTGTTGTGAAACAGTGTCAAAATCCTCTTAAATTGCAATGAACATAAAATATGATGCACAAATTAAAACTGAATACCCCCCAAACTGCTCTTAGACATTAAAAAGCTTTTTCTCCCAACAGTTTTTCCTTTGACAGTTTTTCATGCATTCCCCAAATTAGAGATAAAAATAATCAATAAACTGTCTACATTGTTCCAGGACTGACAATTCCCACAGAGACAAGAACACAAAACACTAATCATGATTAATTACTTTGCAGACAGTTGAACATTCTTATCATGCAAGCCAAATCTGAATAATTTAAACAGTAAAAAGTTGAAAAATGTTTACAGAGCTGTTTGTGTATCATGAATAAACTATGTACTGTATGTTTCATCCAGGTGAAGAATAAATCTTTCACTGTCATAAAGTGGTTTGCGGGCGGACCAAAGTGCAGACAAGAGCTGGGCAGCAACATGTTGTAAAAGGTTTTAGCTTTATTTCCAGAGTTTTTCAAAAGAAACCAAACAAGGCACTGCAGATACAAACAAAGTCCTGATCCAAAAACTTACAAGAGGTTCCACCGGCACATGGAAAAAAAAACTCAGCACGAATACGTGGGTTGAGAACGGGGTGTGACAAACACAAGGAAGCAGCAACAAACAATGACACAAAACCAACTAATATACTGAGGGATAACAAATGGCAGGTAATCAGAGAAAACAGGGAACAGGTGCGACAAGGAGGCAGGGAAGCAGTTTGTGAATGTCACTTTGTGATGTAAAACAAATTTATGATGTGTCAGAATAATGCGTACTATATTTTTCTGGCTCAGTACAGATACAAAAATCAGATACTTTAAGGTTATAGCAAATACTAGATCAAGAGTTTAGACATGTTTTGATCCATGTATTTCCATGGTTTTCCTACAAACTCTTCAAACCACCAAATGTTATACATATGGAAAAATATGAACAATCATAGTCCGTAAAAAGTTCATTTGTTACAGTAACTCAATTCACTAAGTTAAACACATTATATAAATTGATAAAACAGACTGAGGTTTTCATGCCTTAATTTCTCTGACATTTGATGATTTTCCACTTAAGCCAACGCAAATTCTACATTTAAAATAACAATATTACATCAGACCAATAAAAACATTTTTAATAAAGAAATATTTGCTTAATGAACAGTATTCAACAGTTTTTTTATGTATCCTATCTGGCAGAGTAGCACTCAGAATTGTTGTCTGAGTGCCAAGAAAAAGCCCAACACATTTACTTTCACAATTACGGCTAACGCTATAATGCTCCACTTGACATAGACGTATATATATAAAAACTTTATTGGAAGCTGCTTTGGGATAATTTCAATTGCAATAGACATGGTGACGGAAAAGAATAGGAAAAAAATGCAAGAAAGAGAGAGAGGTGGGGCAAAAAGGAAGAAGGGAGAGGAGAAAAGAATAGAGAGAAAAGAATGAAGAGATTACAAGATACTAGAAGACTGTTTCTACACCTGCAGAAACCTATATAACAGCAATGTTACCGAATATGCAGAATGTACATTCTAATTTACAGAATTTGACTGTCTATCAGGACACACACTCACACTGATATCAAAGTGATTATTCATAACACATCATTGGTTGGAACATCAGCGTGTCAAAGCCAGCAGTCTGAATTTGTCGGGGGAATGAGTGAAGCCCATCACACCTTTCAAGTTGGGCATTTCTCCTGGAACCGGAGCAAAAGTGAAGCGTTGCAGCACAGTTGCAAAGAAGAGGAAGAGCTCCATTCTGGCCAGGTGTTCCCCCAAACACGCACGTTTACCTGCGGTGAAAAATAAGAGAGGCTTGACTAGCTACACTCAGTGTATGTTTCGCTACAATATATTTAACATATTTTACAAGTGCATGCATTTTATTTTTAAAGATGAGTTAAAAGTGGTGTTAAAGCGTTTTGTTTTGTAAGGTGGAAATTGGATCTGGCAATGATGACACAGCTAGGTAGATCGCATTCTAGAGGTAAATCAAAACATTTGTGGAATTTGCTAATTGTGTGGCTATTAAGCAAGCTAAGACTGTTTCTCTCCATTTTATGCATTTAAACATAATAGGAAGATGCTAAAAAAATGATATTTTAAATGTTATGTGTGCCACTGATTTAATAAGACAACAGTTGTCCAACTGTTAAGCATTATTAACAATTTATACTGACAACCTTCAATATATTTTGTTTGTGTGGCAGGTATGTGGATATGCTTTGCAACTCTGACTTTTCAAGTCACATAAAAAACACTCTGGAAAATTAAACATTAAACACCTTTTCACACCTGGTTTGACCTCTGGCCCACTTGAAATCAGGGGTTTACGATGGACTTATGGATCGGGCATGATTTGCATCACAGACTAAAATGATACTGATCTAAGTTAGTTCAGATGCCAAATAAAAGTTAAAAAGCCCTTTTACCACACATATCAAAAGTCAATTTCAGTGTTGTACGTTTCCATGATATGTACAGCATACAGATAATAAAACCTCACCACTGTACAAGCATGTCTTAGTTGAACTTTTTACTCAAATGTCCTGAATGGATGAACAATTTAGAAAATTTGCATCTGCAAAAGTATGGAAAGCTAAAATGGAAATTGCATAAGAACAAGGTATAAAACAGGTATAAAACAGATAACTTAAAACCAACCTGCTGAAAATGGCAAGAAACTATCTCTTTTGACAAACTTGCCCTCTGAATCCAAGAAATGCTCGGGATTAAAGACATTTGGAGTTGCCCACTCATTCTCATCAAGCAGCACAGATGCCAGGATTGTTGAGGCATATGTTCCCTAAAACAGGAGACATGACATGTTTTAGACATTAGTGGCTGATTTTATCACATAAAATTCATCGGTTGGAGTTGAGGTACATATTCTCCCACCTTAGGAATGAAGTAACCTCCGAGTGTTGTGTCTTTACTAGCCATTTTAGGAAATCCCATGGGAACAATATTTCCCATCCTTTGTATCTCGTGGATGACAGCATCGGTATAGGGCAAGTTTGGCCTGTCATCCATGGTGGGTTGACGAGACTGCCCGATTACTCTATCTAACTCTGCTTGAACCTTTTCTGAGGAAGGAGGGAAGAGGAAAAAAGTAAAGCAAGCTGGGTTGAGAGGGTCTTGGCTGAAATCCAACACCATTTCTAGCCTTCACTGGGATATTTTAGTTTTTATGATGAGGTGCTGACCCTGTATGTTTGGGTAGTGCAACATGTACAGAAGGGCCCAGCGTAACGTGGTGGCAGATGTTTCAGTTCCAGCCTCAATTAGGTCAAGAGTGGAAACCAGCAGTGTTTCAGTGTTGAAGCCAGCCTGGGGATCCTCTTTTTTCTAAAAAGACATCAGAAACTATTGTTATTTGATCTAATTACACCAAGGGCTGTGCTAAGATTTGTAACTTTATACATAATTGTGTCAGGAGTAGCTCTTGGAGTGGACCTCAGAATGCAGACGGGCAGGCAGAGATGCGGTGAGCAAAAAACGTTTAAGAACTGAAAACAAAAACTTACAGGCAGGTGTCAACAAAGACAGGCAAGATGAACAGGGCTTGGCTTGGTTAACAGACATGGACATGAGCAGTATGTATCCGCAAAGCGTAAACAGAACAGAGGAGTACATAGGAGCATGGCACAGAAAACAGGGAAACTGATTGAAATGAAACAGGTGGACCAGATGAAGCTGACTATGGGCTGACGGAGGCAGGGAGTGCTAACAATAACATAAACATAGATACAGGAAAACAATTTAACCCAAGGAAACTCTTACAGAACATAAACTAGAATGCTTCATGAATAGATCACAAGAATAAATAAGAAACTAAAGCACCACTTGGAAAAGAAACGATGATCAGAAACAAGACCTAAAACAAAACCAACCCCTCCAAATCATGATAAACCTTGCATAATCAAGGCTGGACTATTGTAATTCGTTACTATCAGGATGTCCACAAAATGCAGTTAAAAGCCTTCAGCTGATTCAAAATGCTGCGGCAAGAGTTCTGATGAAAATTGAAAAGACAGATCATATTTCCCCTATTTTATCTTCCCTTCATTGGCTCCATGTTAAATCCAGAATAGAGTTTTAAATTCTCCTTCTCACATATGAAGCCCTTAATGATTTAGCTCCATCATACATCAGAGATCTGATTGTTACATACGTTCCTAACAGAGCACTTCGATCTCAGACAGCAGGTTTACTGGTGGCTCCTAGAGTCTCTAGAAGTAGAATGGGAGGCAGATCCTTTAATTATCAGGCTCCTCTCCTGTGGTACCAGCTCCCGGTTTTAGTCCGTGAGGCAGACACCCTGTCTACTTTTAAGGCTAGGCTTAAAACTTTCCTTTTTGATAAAGCTTATAGTTAGAGTGGCTTAGGTTATCCTGAGCTATCTCTGTAGTTATGCTGCTATAGACTTAGGCTGCTGGAGGACATAATGACCACTTTCACCCTCTTCGCTACATTCTCACACTACTCTCCAATTTTGCATTATTTGCTGTTATTTTAGCTTTTAACTTTATGTTCTCTCTCTTTTCTCTTCCTAGAAGCTACACCTGGCCTGACTCTGTGTCGACCTGTGACACCTTTCTGGAGAGGGGCATTGTCCAAGCTTCTGCTGGCAACAACTTAATGCTCACCTTCTACCAATGATCCACATGGCCTGGCCCTGTCTTTCAGTGTTTAACCCTGTCTCTCTCCTAGACATAGCTACTGACTGAGCTTTACTGTAACTAACTCTATGTGCTCTCTTTCAGACTTTAAGTTTGTGCATGCTCAGTATGAGGGATTGCTGCAAAGTCAACGCCAGTGACTGTCCACTGTCTCTACATGCTCATCCAGGAAGAGTGAATGCTGCAAGTCACTGACTGGATGCAATCTGCTGGGTTTCCTTACATAGAAAAACCTTTTATCCAATTTGAATAAATAACTGAATCTGACTGCACTGTTCAATGGTTAGGATTAATTGGAATGTATGTACCTGACTTTTGTGAAGTGCCTTGAGACGAAATGTGTTGTGAATTGGCGCTATATAAATAAACTGAATTGAATTGAATGCACATTGTTTAACTGTCAGAAAGTGGTTCTTAGACAGGATCTCAGAATGCAGATGGGTAGGGAACAGCAGCTTGGTGCGTAGAAAAGGTTTAATAAAAGGGCGAAATTTTGCAGCTTGACACGAGTAAAGAAGCAGGCATGGACATGGATCCGCTTGGCATGAACAAACAGTATGAACCAACAGCGAGTAAGCAGAACTGAAGATTATATAAGCAACAAACAAGTGAGGCAGGGAGACTGATTGGTATAGCACAGGTGGACTGAATGAAACTGATTACACGATGACTGTGACAGGGGGTAGTAACTAAAGCATGAATTAACTAAACAGAGATACAATGAAACAATCCAACCGAAGGAAACTCTCACAGATGTAAAATAACATAAACTAGCAAGAACAGAATACAAGAATAAGTAACAAGCTAAACCTAAAGCATCATCTGAAGAACCATAAACAATAATGATCACAGGCAAGACCTAAGAACAACAGATGCTGAAAAACAAACCCTAAGGAACAACAAAATCCAAACACCTAAGAATTCTGACATTAACGGCTGTGTGCACATTCACAACTGGCTTTTTGCTTATGAAAAATAGTTTTTTGTATTATGTCCTACATTGGATTTTTTTTGTTCTGTTTTTGCTGGAAATAAGGGTAACCTTCAATGATGAATGAAAGATTGTTGGGTGCCTTGTTGTGACCAACTACTAACAGCGGAGGATTTTCTGACCAAACTGACCAACTAAGGATGGTTGTAATGCAGTGTGCAGATCTACGGAGCTTAGCTAGCCTCCAGGGAACAAGTACACCTCAGCTTTTTCCTGCTAATGTTTGCTCCTTGGATAAGAGGGTGGCTTATTAACAAATCCAAGTACACCAGCGACATGTGCACCCACAAATAAAAGACTGTTGTCTTTTTGCTTTTGACCATCTCAATAGCATTTTTTTTTCTGAGCCTGGCAATTCTATTTTTTCTGTCCAGGCAAAAAAGCAGTGGGTCTGCAGGGAAAAGCACATCCTGATGGGCTGGTGTAGGTCTGATTGAAAACCAGATGCAGGGATAACGAAAGAGTGGAGACTAGCACCACCCAGTACAAAGGTTGGTAACCGTGGAAATTGAACACGGACTGATAGATGGATATTATTGCTGACAACAGACTTCATGTGAAGACATTTTGACACTATCTTTTCAACAGTACAAAACCTGTAGAACTTTGTGTTTTCATCAAATATTCCTGAACTTCCACATAGTTTTCCTTCCCTCCAGCAGCAAAAAATAAGTATTTTGATAGAACTGAATAACAGAAGTCTCATATTGTTTGGATGTGTCACCTTCTCCATCTCTGACAGATATACGTCGATATAATCCCGAGGATCATCTGGGTTCCACTCCTCTATGTGCTTCTCTATCTCCTTTTCTAAAAATGTCAAGATCCTCCTGTAGTTGGCATGAACAGTCTGGTGAGGTCCTGGCAGGTACTTCATCAGGCCAGGGAAGGCATCATAGAGCTGTTGATGGGACAGACTCTCAGCTCAGTTGCTCACAAGCTAAAGATCATTTTTGATGTGTAGAAAAGAATACCTGAGTCTGAAGGGCACCAGACAGAAGAACAGCTTCGTTGTCCAGCTCAAGAACTTCGCGAAAGCTTGGATCTGAGTATTCAAATCGATGTCCAAAGACCACAGAGGAGATTATGTTACTCACTGCAGTTGATAAAGTGTAGTGAGGGTTAAATGGCCTTCCTGGAAATATTGAGAAATAAATTTAAATTAGGGTAAATTGTAATCCACAGATAATTCTTTTAGTGATTTCAGTTTATGTCCACTTACCTTGCTCGTCTTTGAAGGCTTCACAAAGAAAATTGGACTCAACTTCAATGTACTTTTCCAGAGATTTCTTTCCTTCTCCAAAGTAGCGCAGGTGAGCGTTTGCAAACTTCCTCTGTTTTTTCCACAAGTAGCCATTACTCAGAGCTATACCTGTAACAATGTTACATTAAACTATTTTAGGAGAAACATTTAGCGCAAATATTCATGGAAGACTTTTTAAATGGACACTAAACAGTACTTGAACTGCAGTGGGGTCTTAGAAACACCCACTCCAGCCCCAATTTTAATGCATTTTGTACATACCCAGTTGCATAACATTTTACCTGGACATAGACACAAAAGATTTGGGGACTCAGGGGATGTTTGGGGTGTGGCAGGGGTGCAGTGTTGTTGGGGTGTTTGGTCTCCAGAGGGAGATGCATGCATGATGGGCAGTAGAGCTATGGGGGTAGGGCTAGACCTACAAGGTCAGGTCTGAGACAGTCCTCGCAGGTGGCATGCAGGTCATAACTCATGATGTAGCTTGTCTGACATGCCAGGCAAAGACGGATGGTGTTGCCACTAGCCATTCTTCTTGCTCTTTAGAGTTTCTTTCTCTCAGGTGCTTTTAGCTGACGCTAAAGGAAACATGGGAGCTGTTCTTAGCACAAATTATAGTGACTGGGTGAGGCCCACTCAGCAGGTGGGTGTGGACTAAAGCTTTTAGTGCTCACATGCGCATGAAGGGATAAACTCACTAGCGATAGCCCTAAAGGGCGAAGCATATACAAAATAAAACCTCCCTTGGTATTGCTGAAAGACAAGGAAGAATAAACATTGAAAGAGAAGGCAAGAGTGAGGATTTGACATGAAGAAAATATGGCATGAGATGCTTTCATACTGTGGTTATGAGCTGAACTGGGAGTGGGTTAGATGTGGTCTTTTTACCTAAGTTTTTATAACTTCATAACTTTAACTTAAAAAGAAAGTATAGACATATTTACGAAATACGTCACAGTTTAACATAACAAATTTCTTCTGAATTACATAACTTATTGCTGATTAGGGTGAACTTTCTGGAAAAAGTTGCAAGTACATTTGCAAGTGTAGAAGTAAAGGCAAACTATTCAAAACTGTGCAGGAAATAAGCATTACCAGATCCAATAATTTCTTTAATTTATGCTTTACTTAACAAAAAGGAAACAATACAGTATTCTGTCTAATCATTTTCACCCAGTGTTTTCTTCCAAGCTCAGGAAACATAACCAGGAACGCTGGAAATTACATATGAAAAAAGAAATATTAAAGGTAATCACTTTAAATAAGAAGCCATTCCTTTATTGAAAAATTTAATATCACTGTCGTTTGCTAAATTCAGTTTTAGCTCGCTACTTAACTGTCATGTTTACAAAGTTATGTGGAGGTTAGTCTGTGTGTGTTACTGCTCCGGTGTGAGTGTCCCTTTAAATGGTTATTTATCTTATATGTCTTTCTGTGTTGCCCTGGAATACACTGATGACCAGTGCAGCATGTCCTCAAGTTTCTTACCCAAGGACTGCTGGAAAAAGGAATAAGCTTGCATGAAGATTGTTATTCAATGTAGAATGGGGCTGATAAAGTATTGCACCACCTGTTTAACTACTCACCAAGGCCCTTGAAGATAACATGAAAAAGAGGAACAACTGGCCGATCAACGAAGCTGTCCAGCTGGTTCACAAGAGCCTCTTTGACCATCTTGTGCCCTGAAATAAACACCAGCCTCTTACTGCCTTTCCTCACGCTGAACACAGGACCATATTTCTTTGCAATCTGCATTTAAAAACAAATGACATAAAGCATTAGGAAATATTTTGCAATGAGGATGATGATCAAAGATATACACAGTTGTTTATCAAATTAAGATATAAAAACATCAACAAAAAAATGAACAACTGGTGGATATGAGTACAAAATATAAACAATGGATGTTAAATGTAAATTTTTATTGGGTTTCGGGTAACTTTTGGAGTTTGGAGTTTCACTGTTCCTTTAAGTTAAAACTTCTATGTGTTTAATAGATAAATTCCTCTATGGGATTAAAAGCATAAAATCTGCTCCACACACTCCTGTTCAGAAATGTGCACATACATGCCCATATTTAAACAAGCATTCTTGTTAACCTTTCCCATGGTCTTGAAGTCCAGCGAAGTGAGAACATTTCCTACAAGAGGTGCAGCCCAGGGTCCGGGTGGAAAGTTAGCAGGCTTCCCGTTTTTCACAAAATCAAATATTAACAACAGTACAAATCCCAACAGAATCCAGGCACTAAAGTCCATGGAATCAAAGAGAGCTTGGAAAATCATGGTGAAAAAAGCCTTTAAAAAAGCTTTAAAAAAAGCCTTGCTAAAAAGAAAAACTGAGCTTGTTCTTGCAGGCTGGACTGTGAGTGTACTGAGACAGGAATGAAGATAACGGGGGAAAAAAAAACCTGGCACCAGTAAAGTTATATAACACTGGTGGCCTCTCCAGACCCAGTAACAGAAAGAAACATGGGCAGAGTTGAAAGTTTCCCAGTCAGCTGCAGACTATAAGAATGTATATGGCACAGAGGTCATTAGAATGCGAAATCCCACCCATATGCAGGGAAAATATCTAAACTCCACACAGAATAACCAACAAAGCCTGAATTCAAACAGGAGAACTTCTTGATTTGTGATGACAATGCTTTTCATTGTGGAGCCCAATAAAAGACAAACTAAGAAATATAAACAACACAAGAGAATACCTCTTGTGTTGTTTATCTTTCTAAATTTTCTGTAAATTTCCATATAAAACGGTTTGCTAATGTTTTAGTAATCAGGCTTCTAGTGTTGTCTTGGACCAATGGTAACCCCCAAAGTCAGTAGTCATTGTGTCACTGGGTGTGCATTTTATCAGCCTTTGGAATTTTTATCCAGCATCTATATTTTTCAATTCAAATTCAATTCCTCAAATTTTTGTTAACTTCTTCTCAGTGTTTTCAGTTAACAAAAAACTCAAACCATTTCAGAGCTTAGAAAAACTTGCTAAAGTGTTCACATTATCTTACCAACCATAAGAGAACTCTTTTACGTTTAAAGAGCATTGTGTACTTATGCAGTTGCTCAAGTGCTTTTATTCTGAAAGCTAAATACACTCTGTCGCATGTTCTTTCATAACCTACCTGATTGACCTTTGGCTGTAGTAGAGCAGTCGCGAGATGGAGGCGATAGTGAGTGTTGTTGGTTTTGAGTGGATTGACAGCAGGGGTATTTCAATATTTTACTTCGTCTTTATGCTGCTTATTTATTGTCTCTTTATTACCCAGTGTCCCACTTCCTGGTTTCTAGTTTGTTTACGTTTTCAGTCTAGTTTAGTTCCTCGTGTCCCTGCGTTCTTCAGCATTAATCACCTTAGTAACCACCAGTCCCTCAGTCTCCACAGCCGGTTCTTGCACCTGTTTTCACTAATCATCAGATCACCTTAGCTTTCCTCTCATTGGTCCACTCTCCTCCTCTCCCTGCATTTAACCTGGTCTATGTTCATTGTTCTCTACTGGTTCCTCACGTCATGCAAGCCATGAAATGTCACGTCTCTCCTCGAGCTCCTTGTGTTTTCCTGCATTGTGCTAGCAGAGTATTTCATCTGTGAATCTCCAGCGAACTTGTAAGTGTTGAACTACGAGCCTTTATTAAAGTAGAACTTACTCTACAACATGCCGAGCCCTGGTCTCTGTTTGCATTTTGGTCCAAAACTACCTCAGACTCTGACAGATATATACTTTATTATCCCCCTAGGGGGAAATTAAATAGTTTCAACAGCCTCCTTTTTTTCTTCTTCTTCTAATTTTTATTGGCGGCTTGCAAACAACGTGAAGTGTGCATTACAGCCACCTTCTGAACTCTGACGGTTCATACTCCTTAAAAGGCCATGGTGATTGGGCTAACATGAGCACAAAACCTGCACACACCCACTGTGGGTATGGCATATATTAATAAATAAATAAATAAATAAATAAATAAAGAGAGAGAGAGAGAGAAAGAGAGATAGATGTGTGTGTGCATCTATACATACACATACACACATAAATACACACTCTAGACAAGATAAAGTGCGATTATCTATATACACAGAAGGAAAATGTACATGGGGAAAATAAGTATTTGCTGTATTGTACATGATGTCAGTAGCATAAGCTTAAATGGTCATCTGCAATGTTCCCCCATCTGTGGAGAAGCTTGCTGGTTTGCTGCTCTCTCCTCTCTGTCTTCTGATTGCAGCAGATACCAGCGTTTCTAACATTCCAGGCTGGTACCTGAAAGCAGGGGGAACTACGCATTTATCTTCTCTGGAATGGTTATTTGTTCACACTGTGATCCCAGGACCAAATCCACCTTTCAACCATCTTCTCCTCCAACAGCTGTACCAACAGCAGGCTCTGCAGCAGCAGCAGCAGCAGCCTGAACCATGAATAGATGCTTTCATGTTGCTTCTGCCAAATTGTGACCCCACCATGAATGTTGCAGTTGAATTTGTCAGTCACAAATTTCTGATTTTTTATAATATTCATTAAACTGTAACAGTGTTATTGATTTCTATTGGATGTACGGTCAGATCTTCGGAAAAAGTTGTTGCACCCGAATGTGTTTTCTTAATTCACCAAGCTAGAGGGGTTTTCTACTTTTTCAAACATTCACTCTTTTATCAAAAGGTCTCTATTCTTTTAATTCTCCACAGGTAAGCCTTTTAATGGTCAGGCACTGATAAACAACGCTGTGTCCAACATCATTTGCTGTTGGTGTTTGGGAATTGATTTGAGTACAATGACAAGCAGTACCAGACTATTCTTCAGTACTTCAATGAGATCGTTCACTTACAGGGAGGTTTGTCAGTTCAGGTAAGCTTCTCTAAAAGAACACATTGCATTTTATCTTGAAATGATGCACTTTTTGTATATTTTATCCTTTACAAGCAGCATTGAACATTGAAAGTGCTTTGCATGTTTTCCATCAACATGTTTTTTCTACACTTGAGGTTACTTTAGAAATTATTTTAAAACTAAAGTGTGTGAAGTCCATATTGTATAAAAGGGTGTTTACTCTATTTCTACTGTAATATTATTTGAATACAAACACTGTTCTTTTATTTACAATTCCATTTCTGGGTTGATGAGGTGGTTGCCTGGACCACATAAAAAAATACTGAAGCTCTTACAGAAGCTACTTGACTTTACAGAAATTTGAATCAAAGAACACAGAGAGAACCTTGACCCCTCATCTCCAAGAGACTACATTGACTCCTGCCTGATAGAAATGGGAGAGGTGAGTCTTCTGATTGCTCTCAGAATGTCACGATCCGGCGGTGTTAGGTTTTGGTTTTCAATGTGTTCATGCTTTTCATCATTTTATTTATTTATTTTTTTTGATTCTTAAGGTTTTGCCATATTCTGTTTCATTGTTGCTGCTTGGGTTTTGACATATCAGTTATTTTCCTTGTGCTCATTGTTAGGTGTATTCCATTAATTTATTCCTTTGTTTTTCTCTTGTAAATCTTTTTCTGAATTTAATTTCTTGTTTGATCTCTGTTTGACATTTTTCTCTAGGGTTTCTTCTTTAGCTCTATTGATGGTAATTTGTTTTTTCACCCTTCTCTGGTTTGCTCTTTTCTTCTGTCTCAGCTGCTCCACACATTCCCTAATTGCTCTGCCATCTCTCTGCCTCAGCTGTATTCATTCCTTCTGGTTTGCATGTCATTTCTCCACCCCTGCCTCAGTATATACTGTATACACATTGGTTCTCTTTGCTCTCAGCTGGATCCTTGCTGTTCACTTCATGCCTGTTGCTCTGTGTTTCCAGAGCTTACAGGATTTCATTTCATATATCTCTTTGTGCAAGACCTGTTTTGTAAGTGTTTTCCTTACCTTTTCGGATTAAATTATCCAAACAGATTTATGCTCTACTCTGAATTTGAGTCCTTTAAAACAAAAACAGGCTGTCACATCTGTTTCTTTTATCTTTAATAGAAAGAAAACAAAGATTCTGGTTTTGAGCTCAGCGATTTATGTGTCTGCACTCTGGACCTGTTTGCTGCTGGAACTGAAACTACCACTACGACTTTACACTGGGGGCTGCTGTACATAATCTACTATCCTGATATACAAGGCCTGTTTATAAATACTGCTATGCTTTTTCTACCATCTTTAATTACCTATAAATGTATGTTGTTTGCACAATCTCACTCCTTAACAAAAACATTTCTTAATCTCTGGAGTGTAAAAACGTATATTTTGTCATGTTTACTGTGTGCGCAGTGCGTGTCCAGGCTGAGATAGATGCTGTGATTGGTCCATCCAGGCAGCCCTCTGTGTCTGACAGAGACAACATGCCCTACACCAATGCAGTCATCCACGAGATACAGAGGATGGGTAACATCGTTCCACTTAATCTAGCCTGCGTTGCAAACAGTGACACCACATTGGATAAATACTCTATCCCAAAGGTACAGTGCTGTAAAAAGCATTCACAAATATCTTTTTGTTGCATTTAAGTGTTTCAGATCATCAAACAAATTTTAATGTGAAACATAACTTAAGCAAAGGGAAAACCTATCCCAAACCAGCATTGGTCTCCATGAAAATATGATTGTGGCTACCACTGGGTTAAGTAATAGAAAGATCTCAAAAAGCTTAACATCAATTCCTGATCTAATGAAATGGAAGATCAGAGAGATCCAAAGAGATCAAATGTCACTGACCTCTATCAGGAGGTGACTTGAAAATGTTAAAAAGCCATTTCTAAAACTTTGGGGCTCCAGTGAACCACAGTGAGAATCATAATCTACAGATGAAAAAAAAATTAAGCAGTGGTGAACCTTCTGAGGAAGTGACCTTTATAAAAAACAAACAAAAAAAAACTGTTTTGATAACTCAACGAAGTTCTTTGTTGAATTTCAAATTCAAATGCACCAGAAGGTAACAGCAGAAGATTGTAAAATTGTATCAACTAAATAAGTTTATTTCCATCATCTTTACATAAAAAATTTAATTTATCCAGTTCAGGGAAGATTTCAAAAAAAAAAAAGTATTTTGCTATTTTCATGAAATGTTAGATTCCATTATCTTTCGCATAACAATGGAAATTAATATTTTACCTCATAAAAATGAAAAGTTTAATGAAGCAATGATTAAAGCAGGATAGGACCTAAACTACGGTCTCCACTTAAAAGTGATGCAGCAGCTTTTGAATACTTAACCTTAGACGTGGAAATCATGTCTGCTAGTACTCAAAAACCCTTCATTTATTTATCCTTTTAATTCATATTCTAATTCTCAGGGAACCGTGATTATCCCTACACTTCCCTCTGTCCTCCATGATGAGTCAATGTTGGAAACTCCACAGTCCTTCAACCCTGAACACTTTCTTATGGAAGCAAATTGTTACCATATTTCAAATGAAAAAGCATTTTCAGAAATGCTTTTTCATTTTAAGAATGTGGCTGCATTGTTTGACTCATAAATGAAATTAGTTATCAATAATCCTATTTGCATTTTAATTTTCTTCTTCAAGACTGCTCATTCCTTCACTTAATTAAAATGAAAAAGAAAAAGACATTTGAGATTTATTTTTCAAAATGTACCCCAGCAAATAGATACCAAAATTCAATTTGAAATGTAAAATTTGAAAATGAAAAAGCATTTCCAGAAATGCTTTTTCATATTAAGAATGCGGCTGCATTATTTGACCCATAAATAAAATTAGTAATCAATCATCCAATTTGCATTTTCTTCTTCACGACTGCACATTTTATGCCATAATCAAAAAGAAAACAAAGCAGACATTGCTTTTTTGTTTTTGTGGTCTGCCCGCAAAGTCCTGCCCAGAACTCGAAAACGAAAAAGTATTCCGAGCGGCGGGCGCAGCAGAGTGACGTCAGTAGCCGCTCTTCCTCAGCTCCCTGCTGACCGAGCTACCCATCTTGTTCGGTAGGGGGCGCTGTGCACGTCTGCATTGCATTACATTGCAAACGTGCCGAGAAATTGATTGAATTGCAGCAGGGCTGAGCTCAATTTGTGGCAGTGGCAGGCAGAACTGGTAGTTCCGGTGGCAGGCTGTGCCATCCTTGTGGCAGCCTTATGGTCTGGGACATCCAGCGTGTTTTTAAGCATTTATTTATAATTTTCCGTGAGTGACAATTCAGAATAGCCGCTCGTGCTCTATGATAAACCAGCTGTTTGTGCAATAAATCTTCGTCATCCTTTCAACACGTCACACATACACATAGTGCTATTTATTTTCCATGTCAAGTAAATACAATCACCTTATGTTATGGTTCTAAAGCTGTTTATTGAATAATGCTCATTTGACAATTCAATAAAACTACTCAGTGGCAAGAATGCATTAAAGAATGCATAAATTGGTAGATGTCTATTCATTTAAAAAAATGGGTACAAAAGAACCATGACTTCAAAACTGTTAAATGGCATAGTAGCATAATGACCCACCAAAGTCTTGTTTTTGGCTCTAGTGATCTAAATGAACATTTCGCATCCCTCATTTTTTTTAAAGCTTTTCACATCTTTGGTGCTTCTCCTGACTTCTTTTTAAACGTCTCATTACTCATAATTAACTTCTTCCCTCAGCAACAACTTCAGCACTGAAGAGTGTTACTTAGTAGATCTTATGTTACACTGATCAGAAAAAGCAAAAATTTTTACTTTTCATAAGACGGTCACTAGTCTGGACCAATCAAGCTGAAAATCCCCTGAGATCTGACAGCATTCGATTTTTCAGAGTGTCTTCAGGTTAACTGCTCTTATCTGCCTTTTTAGATGGTAGCCAGTGTAAATTCAGCTTAGAAGCTGTAGGGTTTAAATGTTGTGCTTCTGCATATCGCTGGTTTTCAGGTACTCCAGAAACATCCTAAATGGTGACTCTAAATAGCCCTAAATTTTAAGAGTATGTGTCAATGTACGGGTATTTATATTGTTTATATCTGTGTAAAGTATATGGACTGAAGCCCTTTCAAAGGTGGAGACCACCTTAGGCGCAGCTAGAAAAGGCTCTAGAGTCTCCACAACCCTGCCATTGCAGGAAGTGCTTCAGTTAGATGAGGTGTTATGTGGTAATGTCAACTACCCATAAGAACCAAAGAATCATAAGTAGTTGCCCAAAGCACCTCTATTTACATTATCGTAAAGTAAATACGGCTTGATGTCATAGAGGAATGAAGCTCACAGCAAGGAGAGATTAAACAGCTGTGAAACCACAATGTGTTTCGAAAGTGAACATCTGGACACACTTAAGATTTCATGGATTCCTTGGAAAGCACAAACTTGATAAGTTATGTGAAGCTGTTAAAGTATGATTTGCAATTATTAGGTTATTTAGTAGCACAGCAAATATGAACTTTCCTCACCTTGATCTATTGTCTGCATACTCAACAAATAACAATCATTCAAGGATTACTGCACCAATATTGCTCCTTTAATTTGACCAGGACACAGATAATAACCAAAGTTGGAGTAATTTTCATAGCCTGAGTTTGAGATTAACTCACTGCTGAACCTGCAGCTGGCAGAATTTAAGCAACAAACGCTGAATTTTAGCAGTGGGATAAGTGATATTTATCCTTCCTCCATGCAGCCTCACCCATTGAAGCCTCTCGCATCTTACCCTATTTTACAATGGTTCAATTCCTACTATTTTACACTGTCATAGTAAATATCGCCTCCTGTATTTGGATTTATAGGTAAGCGTGTGTGTCTTGGAGAGCAGCTGGCCAGGATGGAGTTATTCCTTTTCTTCACCTCCCTCCTTCAGAGGTTTACATTCTCAGCTCCTGCTGGAAAACAGCCAAGCTTGGAGTTCAGACTGGGAGCTACTCGTTCTCCCAAGCCTTACCACCTCTTAGTTACACCTCGTTAAAATGAGCACAGTTTCTCTTCTAATGTATAAAATATGGAGAGAAATGGATGTGGACAATGTGCCTGCTGTCAATTCTCTGAATATTAAAATAAAGTGTGCAATGTTTTTTTTTTATAGATTAGAGTGTGAGATCTCCTTTTATGAAATCAGTTTGACAATCACAATTAGGTACTGTGGAGTAAGTTCAACATCATCAAATTTCATGGCTTTACAAATAATTTGCCTTAAAATATATATTGTACTTAACTGAATATTTTTAAATCAATCAGTTCAAAAACCACTATACATCAATCCCATATTATCATAAAAATCTGATTTGTGTATATACAGAAAATGTCATAAAAAAAACGCTATCATGAATTAAACCAGCCAATTTTAAAAGTTTGATAAAAGTATTAACTATATTTCATGTTTACGTTTAAACTTATTTGGTCTGTGAAAAATTTAGATTTTTTAGAATTTTTGACTGAAAAAGATAAAGAAAAACAAAAACAAAGAATACTTCCTTTTGTTTGGAAGCATTTAGTTACCAAGAAGAGACACAGCCTGTGGCCAGAGACCAGGGTGGGGTGGGGTGATTGGGGCTTTTGAGTCCTAACAACCAGCAACCAATCACTCAAGAATTAAAAGCAACAAAATAAAATTCAACAACAGCCAACCAGTAGACCAAATTGATCCAAAAAGCTTGAATAAGAAAAAATAAAAATAAAAGCTGTTTGAAAAAGCTTTAATAGATAGGCAAGTAGTGGAGAACAAACTGGGTGAGAAGTGATTTAAGTACACAGGCTCCAGCGAGTTATGCAACTGTTTCCCTCTCCGAGCCTTTTAACACAACATGAGAAAAAATGCAGGAGTTGAGTTCCAGCTGGTTGCAGTGGGAGCAAATATGCAGTATGTGGTATGCAAGACACATGAGAGGCTGGTTGATTTAAACAAAACACTTTTGACAAATGTTTTTCTACAGCTGTATTAAAACATCTATGTTTGAAATCAGTGTAATGCGATCTGTATGAAGGTGAGAGTTTACATAAACCTGGTTATTCACAGCTCATTCACATATTCTCTGTTACCGTCATATGTTGGTGTTAGGTGACTGAGTTTCTTTTATGTCTGTTTCTTCATTTCCTGTTATTTATACTCCCTTATCGTTGCCATTTTAATTAATTTCTTTGTTTACTTAATGCCTAGTTCATTATTGTGTGTTTTTATGCTTAGATTTGTGTGTATCTCTGTCTCCTGTTTATTTTCTTCCTCAGTCTCCCTGCGCTCCTTCTGTCCCAGCTGCTCCATGTGTCATCTGATTATTCACACCAGCTTTTTGTGCCTCTCTCCCATTTTTTCCTGTATGTTAGAACTCTGGTTTTCTCATCTCATTGTTGAATTCTACTGTTTTGGTTGCCTGTTCATGCCCATGTTTTCATGTCTTTTTTATGTCCGTGCTCTACGCTTCACTCACCTTGTGCCTGACTTTGTGTCTTTGCATTTTTTGTTAGTATTAAAACTTTCACCATACCATACTCTTCCTGAGCTCCTGTCTGCATTTCAGTTCTGCTGCACAAAACACAACCTGTTTTCCTCAAGGGAAATCAGTCTGACAAAAGCACATGCCAAGAACGGGACTCAAGTCAAGTGGTACAGTAAATAGGTTAAAACATTCAACAATAAAAATTGAAACTTGGATTGTTTATTTAGTTATTTCATACTGTTTGATTTAATCAAGTCAGAGGCAGAAATTGAGGCATTATTAATATTAATAATAATTCATTTTTGGTCATGTGAGTACTTTGTTTATGGGTGTGCCCTGACCTCTAACACACCTGCAATCCTAGTTCATGCTCTACCTTTGTCATTACTTGGATTTTCCAAAGTAAACACCATTTGACAAAACATACTTCTTGTCAATGTCTACATGGCTAAAAATGCTTAATATAAAATGAGTGGATCGACAAGAACCTAGAATACCAGCTTACAAAAATCTACTCAAGAAGAAAACTTTGGACGTCTGAGTAATTAAACCTTTTTATTACAGATTTATTATTACAACGCTTGGCCCATTTGCAAAATAGTATGATGTGTTTATCTACCAGTTACTCACACGACTTAATTGTTATTTATCTCTAAGCAACCCTGCCAACTCCCCCTGCTGTTCACAGAGGTACATACAGAGTTCTCGCATGGGCTGAAATACCACAATCATTTTGCATGCAACAGGTAACCCACTTCTTTTCTTTATGTTCTCCTCTGTTGTTTTTTCTCATTTTACTGTTTTGCCTTTTGTTGGCCCTTTTTATAACTTTTGTTATTGGGCCCTTAGTGTGTACAAGCCTTTTATTTAGAGAGGTTTATTTTTTGTCACCTTAAATGTTTGAGATTAACAATTTTTAAAATCAAACAAAGATAACGCGAGTAAACTTAAAATCAATCCAATGTCTGCTCCAGCCTATCTTTGCATGGTTACTCGTGCCTATTTCCAGAAGTCATTGATCATTGACTCACCAGTGGACATGTTGCCAGTCCATCATGGAGAGACACAGAGACGCACAGGACAAATAACTGTGCATGCACACACTATACTAAAGGCAGCTTAAAAATACCAGTCAAGCTAACATGCATATTCTATGACCGTGGAAGGAAGCTGGTGCATGAGAAGGTGAGCAACTCATGAACGGGGAGAACGTGCAAACTACATACAAGGTAACAGTGCTAGCAACTGTACCACAGTTAGTCCTAAATAATTAAAACAGCAAATGCAGTTTTAAGACCTGGAGCAACGAGGGGACATTGTACCCCCTCGATATTTGGACAGATGCACACATAACCCAACTGCTTGAAAAGACACACAAGATTGTGGACGTGTCCAGCATGTTTAGGGAGAAAGAGAAGGAGAGTGGGTTTGAGCAGTCTCCCGAACACTTCAGCGTTAAAGTCAAATAACGTATGCAAAGTTATTTAGACGCAAACAAGAGTTTTCCTCCATTTCTGGGTCTCTGCTGTCCCGCTGTCATAATTTATATCCCGTTAGATAGCCATGCATGGCTTTGTTTAGAAGTTATAGTTAGCTTGCACAAAGTACAGTGTGAAAACAAACATTACCAAAAGAAAAGAATAAAGTCCGCTTTTGGTCCAGACCAAAACAAGCGTACGAAAGTTAAATACGCAAAGTTCAACAGATGGGGAGGAAGTGGGTGAGAAGTGAAAGCCACATTAAATACCCCACCATCTGCAGGGAGGAAAGTGGAAATTGTGTGCCATGTTTTTTCTCGGTGGTTTAGTTCTTGAAGTCAACAAAAGAAAGAGAAATATGGTCAATGTTACAGCAAACGTGTGTCTTGTTTCACATTTTTGTCGGGGTGCGACATTTCCACCCATATCCTCTGTCTTCTAACTGGAAGACAGAGGATATGGCCTTTATATGGCCTTTATATGGAAGGACCCTCTCCTTGAGAGGGGCTGGATTCTCTTCTACTCTGGAGTGGCCCGCGGGGAGAGGCGGTGAGCTGGGGTGGGTTTGCTTGTTGCCCCCCAGCTCAGCCATCTCGTGTTGGGGTTTACCCCAGTGGATGAGAGGGTCACGTCCCTGTACCTTCAGGTTGGGGACAAGTCTCTGACTGTCGTTTTGGCCTACGGGCCAAGCGATAGTGCGGAGTAACCGGCCTTCTTGGCGTCCCTGTCGGGAGAGCTGCATAGTGCCCTTCCCGGGGACTCCATTATTCTGCTGGGGGACTTCAATGCCCACGTGGGAAATGACAGTGACACCTGGAGAGGCATGATCGGGAGGAATGGCCTCCCCAATCTGAATCCGCATGGTGTTTCGTTATTGGACTTCTGTTCTAGTCACAGATTGTCCATAATGAACACCATGTTCAAGCATAAGGGTGTACATTAGTACACTTGGCACCAGGACACCCTAGGCAGGACTTTGTTATCGTCAGACCTTTGGCTGCATGTTTTGAACACTCGGGTGAGGAGACGGGCTGAGTTGTCCACTAATCACCACCTGGTGGTGAGTTGGATCCGCTGGAAGAGGCGAAAGGCGGACAGTCAGGGTCTGCTGGGAACGTCTGGCGGAGCTCTCGGCCAGGGATGCATTCATCTCCCACCTCCAGGGGAGCTTTGACCAGATTCCGGAGGATGTTAGAGAGATTGAGTCCAAGTAGACCATGTTCTCCGCATCTACTGTCGATGCTGCTGCTTGTAGCTATGGCTGTAATGTCTGTGGTGCCTGTTGCAACGGCAATCCCCGAACCCAATGGTGGACACTGGCAGTAAGGGATGCTGTCAAGATGAAAAAGGAGTCCTATCAGCCCACTTGTCCGGACGGGACATTTTTCTCCGGATACACGATGGACTCCTGGCAGAAGTGGAGGATTGTGTGTTTGTCGATAATGTCAGTCGAGGATGTGGAAGATGTGTATATAATTGGATGTTTGATATCAGGATTTCTGCTTTTTGGAGTCAGTGGTTACCTGGCATATCGAGAAATTCGGAGAATGTCAGCAGCTGTTCTGGCCATTGTAAGGCTGCCTGGCATGTGTGATGGGATCTTCAGAGCGATCAACACTCAGACTGAGATGTTACGTGAGCTGAATCGCAGACTGGATGTGATCCTTACACAGGATCACAGGCAGGTTGCGGTTCCTGGACTCAGGGGTGAAATGGGATAAATCTTGGAGAAAGTTGTTCGCTCGGATCTGGCAGAAAGACCAGGAATTTGGCTGTTTGGATTCGCCTTTGAGAAGCACCAGTGAGACTCTAAAGGCTGGCGGAAAATTAAGAGTCAGCCTAACCCAAATAATTACTGTTTTTCTGAATATGGCTCCCCTGCATGGCCTTGATGGCTGGCTATCTTCAACTTCTCCTGGAAGTTATGTAAACATGACGCTCTGCTCCCTCTGCCCCCTCCCTTCCCTGAGGACATCTGTGGACCTGCTCAGAACTTGGCCGGTTGATGTACATTCCAACGAACCATCAAGGACAATGGCCTCTGTGACAGTGCTTCATGGACTTACTTGCACACACTCACTTGCACACACACACATGCTCAAGATAAACATATGCACCCCTCACACCACCTTCACCATTCCCGGCATGATGTTGTTTTGTCAACTTGTTGCTTCTTTGTGCTGAGGTTTTTTGCAATCTCAAACTGTATCCTGCTAAGGATAAAGTGTGAAATATGTTTTTTTTCCCTCTACTTACCTAATGTGGCCTCTTTTCTCATCTAGCAAGGGCAGCGCCTGTGAGTGGGCAGCAAAGCCTTGGTGACCCGTCCCCCCATTGTCTTGTGTCATGATGTATGTTTGGATGGGTTGTACTGGAATTCTAATTTCCCCTCGGAGATCAATAAAGTATCTTTGAATTGAATTGAATTGAAGCTGAAAAAGGAGTCCTATCGGCTGTGGTTGGCTTGTGGGACTCCTGAGGCGGCTGACGGGTCCTGTGAGGCCAAGCGTGCCATGGCCCGGGCTGTGGCAGAGGCAAAAACTCGGGAATGGGAGGAGTTTGATGAGACCATGGAGAAGGACTACCGGTTGGCCTTGAAGCGATTCTGGCAAACCGTCCGACGCCTCAGGAGGGGGAAACAGTGTTTCGCCAACACTGTTCACAGTGGGGGTGGAGAGCTCCCGGCCTCGACTGGGGACATTATCGGGCGGTGGAAGGAGTACTTCAAGGATCTCCCCAATCCTGCTTTCACGCATTCCCTGGTGGAAGCAGAGGCTGGGGACTCGGGGTTGGACTCTTTCACCACCCAGGTTGAAGTCACAGAGTTTGGTTAAAAAGCTCTGCCGAGTACCTCAGGTACCTGGATGTTGTGGGGCTGTCATGGTTGACAGGCCTCTTCAACATTGCATGGCGGTTGGGGACAGTGCCTCTGGACTGGCAGACTGGGGTTGTGGTCCCCCTTCATAAGAAGGGTGACCGGAAGGTGTGTTCCAACCATAGGGGGATCATAGGGGGATCACACTCCTCAGCCTCCCTGCCTATGCCATGGTATTGGAGAGGAGAGTCCGGCCGATAGTTGAACCTCTGCTTCGGGAGAAGCAGTGTGGTTTTTGTCCCAGCCGTGGAACACTGGACCACCTCTACACCCTCTCCAGGGTGCTCAAGGGTTCATGGGAGTTTGCCCAACCGGTCCACATGTGTTTTGTGGACCTGGAGAAGGCATTCGACTGTATGACTCGTGGTGCCCTGTGGGGGGTGCTCCAGGAGTCCGGAGTTGGAGTCGGACCTGTTCCCGGTGCATGTTGGACTCCAGCGGGGCTGCCCTTTGTCACCAGTCCTGTTCATAACTTTTATGGACAGGATTTCTGGGTGTAGCCAAAGGCCAGAGGGGGTCAGGTTTGGGAGCCAGTGGTCTCTTCCTTTTGCAGATGACGTGGTACTGCTGGTCCCCTCTAGCCAAGACCTACAGCATGCGCTGGGGCGGTTCGCAGCCAAGTGTGAAGCGGCTGGGATGAAGATCAGCTCATCCAAGTCCGAGGCCATGGTTCTCAACCGGAAAATGGTGGCTTGTCCTCTTCAGGTTGGAGGGCAGTTCCTGCCTCAAGTGGAGGAGTTCAAGTATCTTGGGGTTTTGTTCATGAGTGAGGGGAGAATGGAACGGGAGACCAATAGAGGGATTGGTGCGGCTGCTTCAGTAATGGGGATGCTGTGCCGATCCGTTGTGGTGAAGAGAGAGCTGAGCCGAAAAGCGAAGCTCTCGATTTACCGGTCGGTCTACGTTCCTACCCTCACCTACGGCCATGAACTTTGGGTCATGACCGAAAGAACGAGATCCCGGATACAAGTGGCTGAAATTAGTTTCCTCCCGCTGGAGTCCAACATGCACCGGGAACAGGTCCGACTCCAACTCCGGACTCCTGGAGCACCCCCCACAGGGCACCACGAGTCATACAGTCGAATGCCTTCTCCAGGTCCACAAAACACATGTGGACCGGTTGGGCAAACTCCCATGAACCCTTGAGCACCTTTGAGAGGGTGTAGAGGATCGTCCAGTGTTCCACGGCTGGGACAAAAACCACACTGCTTCTCCTGAAGCAGAGGTTCAACTATCGGCCGGACTCTCCTCTCCAATACCATGGCATAGGCAGGGAGGCTGAGGAGTGTGATCCCCCTATGGTTGGAACACACCTTCCGGTCACCCTTCTTATGAAGGGGGACCACCACCCCAGTCTGCCAGTCCAGAGGCACTGTCCCCGACCGCCACGCAATGTTGAAGAGACGTGTCAACCATGACAGCCCTATAACATCCAGAGACTTGAGGTACTCAGGGCGGATCTCATCCACCCCCGAAGCCTTGCAACCGCGGAGCTTTTTAACCACCTCGGTGACTTCAGCCTGGGTGATGAAAAAGTTCAACCCCGAGTCCCCAGCCTCTGTTTCCACCACGGAATGCGTGATGGCAGGATTGAGGAGATCCTCGAAGTACTCCTTCCACCGCCCGATAATGTCCTCAGTCGAGGTCAGCAGTCTCCCGCCCCCACTATAAACAGTGTTGGCGAAGCACTGCTTCCCCCTCCTGAGGCGACGGACGGTTTGCCAGAATCGCTTCGAGGCCAACCGGTAGTCCTTCACCATGGCCTCACCGAACTCCTCCCAGGTCCGAGTTTTTGTCTCTGCCACAGCCCGGGCCGCAGCACGCTTGGCCTCACGGTACCCGTCAGCCGCCTCAGGAGTCCCACAAGCCAACCACAGCCGATAGGACTCCTTCTTCAGCTTAACAGCATCCCTTACTGCCGGTGTCCACCACCGGGTTCTGGGATTGCCGCCGCGACAGGCACCGCAGACCTTACGGCCACAGCTACGGGCAGCAGCATCGACAATAGATGCGGAGAACATGGTCCACTCGGACTCTATGTCTCCAACATCCCCCGGGATCTGGTCGAAGCTCTCCCGGAGGTGGGAGTTGAATACATCCCTGGCCTAGGGCTCTGCCAGGCGTTCCCAGCAGACCCTCACTATGCGCTTGGGCCTGCCAAGTCTGTCCGACTTTCTCCTCCTCCAGCGGATCCAACTCACCACCAGGTGATGATCAGTGGACAGCTCAGCCCCTCTCTTCACCCGAGTGTCCAAAACATGCGGCCGAAGGTCTGATGATACGACAACAAAGTCGATCATCGACCTCCTGCCTAGGGTGTCCTGGTGCCAAGTCCACTGATGGACACCCTTATGTTTGAACATGGTGTTCGTTATGGACAATCCGTGACTAGCACAGAAGTCCAATAACAAAACACCACTCGGATTCAGATCGGGGAGGCCATTCCTCCCGATCACGCCTCTCCAGGTGTCACTGTCATTCCCCACGTGGGCGTTGAAGTCCCCCAGCAGAATAATGGAGTCCCCAGGAGGGTCACTATCCAGCACCCCCGACAGGGACGCCAAGAAGGCAGGGTACTCTGCACTGCCACTCGGCCCGTAGGCTGAAATGATAGTCAGAGACCTCTCCCCAACCCGAAGGCGCAGGGATACGACCCTCTCATCCATTGGGGTAAACCCCAACACGAGACGGCTGAGCTGGGGGGCAACAAGCAAACCCACACCAGCCCGCCACCTCTCCCCGTGGGCCACTCCAGAGTAGAACAGAGTCCAACCCCTCTCAAGGAGATGGGTTCCAGAGCCCACGCTGTGCGTGGAGGCGAGCCCGACTATTTCTAGTCGATATCTCTCGACCTCCCGCACAAGCTCAGGCTCCTTCCCCCCCAGCGAGGTGACATTCCACGTCCCTAGAGCCAGCCTAAGCATCCGGGGATCAGGCCGAGGAGGTCTCCACCTTCGTCCACCACCCAATCCTCTTTGCACCGGTAATATAGTACTGAAATCTAAATATTTATTTATGCGTCACAAATCTGGATTATTAAAAATATATTTAATAAAATAAATATTTATAATATAGTATTGAAATCTAAATATTTATTTTATTAAATATATTTTTAATAATCCAGATTTGTGACGCATAAATACAGTTTGAATATATGAGTTAATATGGTTCCAATATACTCATTATATTACATTTACAGATTTAAAGGAATTCATGACACAAGAACAATCTAAATTAGCCATTATTGTTAATTGAACCCACTTAATTTGCAAGTATGAGAAGCACATGCTTTCTTTTTAGAAAAAGGTACTCTCATCTGGAGAGGCAGTATTTACCTCAGTAGATTGATATGTCAGTTGTTGAGACAGGAATAAAAGATTATTTATTGTCAAACTAGACAATGAAAGCTCATGTATTACATGTTTCAGGCTGGTTATCTGTTGTTAAACCCAATTAAATTAAATGCAATTTTTCTTCTAAATTCTTTTAAAAACTGATTTGAGTCACAGAAACTTGTGTTACTTCAATCGTCCTAATCACACATATCTTGCCTGAAGAAAATCAGGCTGGTTCCACTGGCTGCTAGCCAGTCCTCAATTGTAACAATCAACTGAGTGATTAGGAGACTCTATTAGCAATTATTTCATTAGACATATTTTTGATTTACACCAAGACAGCTATAGCAAACATTTTAATTCATTCCTCTCAGTTTTTATGATTTAACGCTGTACGGCACAGAGTCGGTAAGGTTTGGGACAGCGAGTTCCTCCCATCCTGAACTCCAGACTGGGCTGCTCTCCTGCAGGAGGGAACAACTTGAACCTCTGAAGGATGGAGGTGAAGAAGAGGAACAACTCCATCCTGGCCAGCTGCTCCCCAAGGCACACACGTTTACCTGAAAATACATAGTTCAACACATTGTTAACAATTACATTTATGTGATATGCTTGGTTGCTTGCTCCAGTGATACTTTGTAATTTAAGTAACAATATAAGGATCGTAAATAATGACAATAATGGTAACTATAGGGCCGTGGTACAAATAGTTTTCTGAGTATCAGGGTTGCTTCAACATAAAAACAAATCCTGGAGGACATTTTATTTTATTTGTTTGTTTTCCTAAAAGTTACTCCGAAGTCCTTATTTGAGTATAAAATTAAAAGTTGATAAAAAGTCAAAATCTAATTTCAAGAATCAAGTCAAAATGAAAAAAATAAATAAATTGGGCGAAAAAAGTCAAAAAAGTATTTCTTGATTAAAAGTCAAAATATTGAGACTAAAATGTAAAATATTTAATGTCTTGAAGAAAAAGGTAAAATGCTGTTGTGTTTTTTTTTACCAAAATAACTTATTTACATACTACTTAGGTCCTAGCTTAGTATAATTATTACAATGCTAACATAACATTTTGTCTTGAAAACAGTAGCTTGAGGTTGTTTTTAAAATTTTTTACCGTTTTCTCGACATTTGTTTGTTGACTCAAATATATACACATTTCAACATTTTGTCAAGGTAAACTTCTACGAGTACTTTTTTTTTTTTTTATATAAGTGACCCTCTTAGAGTTCAGATAGATAATAAGCATGTTTAGGTAAAAGAACAGAGCCTTTAACTGCAGCTCCTACATCTGTCAGAAGTTTCTCAAGATGGCAACTTTCAAAACATTTTTAAAATATACATTTGTAAATGTAAATTATTTCTTCACTTCTTCCTGATGTCAGTATCTACCAACATTAGTATTAGTATTTCAACCTGGAAAGACACATAACGGAGAAACAACAAGAAGACGGTTAAAAAATGTATTAATGAAAGATTATTTCTTTGGCGCTCGGACCCCTGAGGGAGACGTAAACACTGAGGATGAAGTAGGTTTGAATAAACATCTTAGGATTATGATTAGGTACGTCTTCCCCCCCTGGGATCCGATTCTGGTGGTGGTGTAAGCCTTGGTATGGAAGGAGTTGGGAGCCCATGGTGGAGAAGGGGTGGAGGAGGGTCGAAGCTCAGCAGAAGAGAGGTGTTTTCCATGCAGAGGGTCTTTAAAAGTGATGCCCTGGGAGATCATTGGCTGAGGAGGAGCGTGGACCTGTCGTTGATTGGAGCAGTCAGTGAAGAGTGATTGGACGCGGCGGGGGTGGTGAGTCTTCCATGTTGAATTTTCGTTTAAACACCATTAGTTGAATTATGAGAACCTCCACAATCTTTAAACTTTCTTCTCTCCTTGAGTTTGAATAATAAATGTCAGTCAGTCATTTTTTATACCGCTTATTCCATAGTGGGTTGCGGGGAAGTCTATGGGTGAGAGGCAGGGTACACCCTGGACAAGTCGCCAGTCCATCCCAGGTCAACACACAAACAACCATGCACACACTCATTCACACACCTAAGAGTAATTTAGAGAGACCAATTAACATAACAGGCATATCTTTGGACTGTGGGAGGAAGTCGGAGTACCCGGTGAGAACCGGTGAGAACCCACACATGGACGGGGAGAATATGCAAACTCTGGCTGGGAGTCGAACCCAAGACCTTCTTGCTGCAAGGCTACCAACTGCGCCACCGTGCTGCCCGAATAATAAATGTATTTCCTCTAAATAATCTGAACAAAGTCAGACACAAGCTGTTCATGTGCGTTTGGGGGGTGTTGTTGCTTCAAGACGTGCCCTGGTATGGGAGAACTTAAAAGTTTTATATTTTCTTATTCTTACGATTTATCATTACTAACTTTAAGCAACTCTTAAATTAACTGTTTATTTGGTTTCTATGGTTTCTTATTTAATTATTTCTCCTACTTCAGGGTCGAGCTGGTATTTAAGTTTCCTTAATACTTTGTGCAATAGGTCAGCTTTGTTAATGAGCTATTTTAGAGTTATGTTAATTCCTTGCTTTTGCTTAAACCTAACCTTAAATACTTTAAAATATTCCTGTTTTGTTACTTGATTTTTTATGTACTTTGAAATCATTGGGGTAAATAAAATCCATGTTTTTTTTTTTTATTGCCACTCTAACCATCTTAAGGCCTACATTCCTCAAGGCATTATCTAATTAACATAAAAACACTTTCACATTTAAAGAAGTAAATGTGTATAATAGCACATTATATTTCAAAAACAAATTATGTGTGAAAAAGTTGTTATTCTATAATGTTCAAACGTTATAAGAGCAAAGTAAAATCAGTTCCACTGGAAAACAAACAATTTAATGAATACTCAGTTTCACAGTTTTACATAAAGTACAAATATTCATCAGATGCTAACTGTCTGCAAGCAAAGACATGCTAACTTTATTAAACTGTATCAAGCAGACTGAAAAAAACGTTGAAATCACTAAAATAAAGGACTAACCTGCAGAAAAAGGCATGAAAGCGTCTCTCTTCCTAAATTTACCATCCTGGTCCAGAAAGTGCTGAGGGTTGAAGGAGTGAGGAGTCTCCCACATCGACTCATCATGGAGGACAGAGTGAAGTATAGCAAATACCATGGTGCCCTGATAACAAAACCAAAAATCAACTGCTTTACCCACTTACTCTTAAGTCACACTTAAATGTTTAAAAAAAACTGTAGAATTACATAAAAAGAACCTAAGAGAATACAAAAGCAGTTTTCAAATAATGATTTCATCTATTTAAAAAAAATAAATACATTTTCCAAACCATTCTGGCCTTATGTGAAGAAGTAATTGCTCCATAAATCTCATAACTGGTTAAACCATTCAGCGATGAAGTGTTTGTGATGTCTGGCAATAGTTTTTTACCTCGCGGTGAACAAATTTTGGTCCGCTCCTCATTGCAGAATTAATTTATTTCAGCTACAATGGATGCTTTTTGTGCACAAATGATTTGTTTAAGGTCATGCAACAGCATCTTAATCAGATTTTCTTGCATTTTTCAGCACTTCATACAATAAAACACTAAAGTAATATGTTCCCAAATAGAGTCTATAAAGCACTTTGGATTTCACTGGTTTAAAGTTATTCAAAAGCACAAATACATAGTTTAAATGTACAACTTTCACTATGTTGTAGATGGCATTCTTGTTGTATTAACATCTGAAAACTAAGAAAATACAACTTCCAAAAATCAAAAAAGTGTATTCAGTAGTTTGCAGCTCATCATCAATCCCCTGAGTGTCATCTTTACAGCTCATCATGCACAGTGACTATGTGCCTATTTCTCTGCGGATCAAGCCTTCAAACTATGACTCATCCTTGCAGCACTTCTATACTTCAGGGCACTTTGGCCTTAGAAAAACGTCTATAAAACGACTCATTTGATAGTGAAGCATAAACTTTATTTGCCATTTTTTCATTGAAACTGTAGCTCAGAGAGTAGACCAGTGACTGCAGCTAAACAGGACCAACATATGCAGCATACACATGTGCACAGAAACTCACAAGTACAGCTGCAGACTGCAGCCAAAAGCTTCTCCTCATAAACAGCAAGGCTTTAGTTTTTGTTAAAGGTTTAATATGAAAAAATAACTTCATAAAAATGGTATGGCTATTGTAAGTATTGATGTGCACTGATTGTTATGGTTGAGGTAATCCTATTATGAAGGGGATTTTTAGACTCAGTAAAGCACCAACAAAGCAGCAACTGAGAAAGGCATCATGTTTGAACAAGCCAGTGCAAAGTAATTAATCATTTATTATTAACAGTTGCTTGTTCA